>NW_026894006.1:0-232172 GCF_032452875.1 Bos javanicus
GGATCAGTGAATGATAGCCACGTGATTAGTGCATGATAGCCACGTGATCAGTGCATGATCATCCACGTGATCAGTGCATGTGGAGTCATGTAGTCAATGCATGATAGCGCCGTGATCAGTGCACGATCAGTCCCGTGATGAGTGTATGATCAGCCAAGTGATCAGTGCAAGATAGCTACGTGATCAGTGCATGATCAGTCACATGATCAGTGCATGATAGCCACGTGAGCAGTGCATACAATTACGTGATCAGTGCATGCGCAATCACGTGATCAGTGCATGAGAGCCACGTGATCAGTGCATGATCATTCACATGATAGGTGTGTGATCAGCGACGTGAACAGTGCATGCTCAGTCACGTGATCAGGGCCTGCTGAGCTGCGTGATTACTGTCTGCTCATCTGCTTGACAATTGCCAGCTGAGCTGTACGATTCCTGCCTGTCATCTCCTTGACTATTGCCACCTGTGCTGCATAATTCCTGCCTGCTCATCTACTTGATTATTTCCAGCTGAGCAGCATGATTTCTCAGAGCTGAGTTCCATGATTATAGCCTGCTGACTGATTCCTGCCTACTCAGCTCTTTGTTCATTGCCTCCAGATGCACATGATCAGTGTGTGACACCAAACATGATCAGCACATGATCAGTCACATGATGAATGCATGATAAGCCAGGTGATCAGTGCATGATCAATTACGTGATCAGTGCATGATCAGTCATGTGACCAGTACATGGTAGCTGCGTGATCACTGCATGATCAGCCACGTGATAAGTGCATGTTCAATCACGTGTTCAGTGCATGATCAGCCACGTGATCAGTGCATGGTCAGACACGTGAACAGCGTATGATTAGCCACGTGATCAGTGCATGATATCCAAGTGATCAGTGCTTGATCAATCACGTGATCAGTGTATGATCAGCCACGTGAACAGTGCATGCTCAGTCACGTGATCAGGGCCTGCTGAGCTGCGTGATTACTGTCTGCTCATCTGCTTGACAATTGCCAGCTGAGCTGCATGATTCCTGCCTGTCATCTGCTTGACAATTGCCAGCTGTGCTGTGTAATTCCTGCCTGCTCAGCTGCTTGATTATTGCCAGCTGAGCAGCATGATTCCTCACAGCTGAGTTCCATGATTATTGCCTGCTGACTGTTTGATTCATGCCTACTCAGCTCTTTGTTTATTGCCTCCAGAGGCACATGATCAGTGTATGATAGCAAACATGCTCAGCGCATGATCAGTCACATGGTCAGCCCCATTAAGTCACGTGATCACTACATGATAGTCATGTGACCAGTCCATGCTCAGTCATGGTATCAGTGCATGATCAGCCACGTGATCAGTGCATGATAGCCACGTGATCAGTGCATGATCAGCCACGTGATCAGTGCATGATTAGTCACGTGATCTGTGCATGACCAGGCAGGTGATCAGTGTATGACCAGCCACATGATCAGTGCATGATAGCCACGTGATCAGTGCATGATCAGTCACCTGATGGGTGTATGATCAGTCACGTGACCGGTACATGGTAGCTACATGATCATTGCATGATCAGCCACGTGAGTAGTGCATGATAGCCACGTGATCAGTGCATGATCAGTGACGTGATCAGTGCATGATCAGTCATGTAATCTGTGCATGACCAGGCACGTGATCAGTGTATGACCAGCCATGTGATCAGTGCATGATAGCCACGTGATCAGTGCATGATCAATTACATCATCAGTGCATGATCAGTCACGTGACCAGTACATGGTAGCTGCGTGATCAGTGTATGACCAGCCAAGTGATCAGTGCATGATAGCCACGTGATCAGTGCATGATCAGTCACGTGATCAGTGCCTGATCAGCCACATGATCAGTGCATGATCAGTCACGTGACCAGTACATGGTAGCTGCGTGATCATTTCATGATCAGCCACATTAGCAGTGCATGATAGCCACGTGATCAGTGCTTGATCAGTCACGTGATCAGTGCATGATCAGTCACGTGATCAGTGCATGATCAGCCACATGATCAGTGCATGATCAATTACGTGATCATTGCATGATCAGTCACGTGACCAGTACATGGTAGCTACGTGATCATTGCATGATCAGCCACGTGATCAGTACATGATAGCCACGTGATCAGTGCATGATCAGTCATGTGATACGTGTGTGATCAGCCACGTGATCAGTGCATGATATCCACCTGATCAGTGAATGATAGCCACGTGATTAGTGCATGATAGTCACGTGATCAGTGCATGATCATCCACGTGATCAGTGCATGTGGAGTCATGTAGTCAATGCATGATAGCGCCGTGATCAGTGCACGATCAGTCCCGTGATGAGTGTATGATCAGCCAAGTGATCAGTGCAAGATAGCTACGTGATCAGTGCATGATCAGTCACATGATCAGTGCATGATAGCCACGTGAGCAGTGCATACAATTACGTGATCAGTGCATGCGCAATCACGTGATCAGTGCATGAGAGCCACGTGATCAGTGCATGATCATTCACATGATAGGTGTGTGATCAGCGACGTGAACAGTGCATGCTCAGTCACGTGATCAGGGCCTGCTGAGCTGCGTGATTACTGTCTGCTCATCTGCTTGACAATTGCCAGCTGAGCTGTACGATTCCTGCCTGTCATCTCCTTGACTATTGCCACCTGTGCTGCATAATTCCTGCCTGCTCATCTACTTGATTATTTCCAGCTGAGCAGCATGATTTCTCAGAGCTGAGTTCCATGATTATAGCCTGCTGACTGATTCCTGCCTACTCAGCTCTTTGTTCATTGCCTCCAGATGCACATGATCAGTGTGTGACACCAAACATGATCAGCACATGATCAGTCACATGATGAATGCATGATAAGCCAGGTGATCAGTGCATGATCAATTACGTGATCAGTGCATGATCAGTCATGTGACCAGTACATGGTAGCTGCGTGATCACTGCATGATCAGCCACGTGATAAGTGCATGTTCAATCACGTGTTCAGTGCATGATCAGCCACGTGATCAGTGCATGGTCAGACACGTGAACAGCGTATGATTAGCCACGTGATCAGTGCATGATATCCAAGTGATCAATGCTTGATCAATCACGTGATCAGTGTATGATCAGCCAGGTGAACAGTGCATGCTCAGTCACGTGATCAGGGCCTGCTGAGCTGCGTGATTACTGTCTGCTCATCTGCTTGACAATTGCCAGCTGAGCTGCATGATTCCTGCCTGTCATCTGCTTGACAATTGCCAGCTGTGCTGTGTAATTCCTGCCTGCTCAGCTGCTTGATTATTGCCAGCTGAGCAGCATGATTCCTCACAGCTGAGTTCCATGGTTATTGCCTGCTGACTGTTTGATTCATGCCTACTCAGCTCTTTGTTTATTGCCTCCAGAGGCACATGATCAGTGTATGATAGCAAACATGCTCAGCGCATGATCAGTCACATGGTCAGCCCCATTAAGTCACGTGATCACTACATGATAGTCATGTGACCAGTCCATGCTCAGTCATGGTATCAGTGCATGATCAGACACGTGATCAGTGCATGATAGCCACGTGATCATTGCATGATAGCCACGTGATCAGTTCATGATTAGTCACGTGATCTGTGCATGACCAGGCAGGTGATCAGTGTATGACCAGCCACATGATCAGTGCATGATAGCCACGTGATCAGTGCATGATCAGTCACCTGATGGGTGTATGATCAGTCACGTGACCGGTACATGGTAGCTACATGATCATTGCATGATCAGCCACGTGAGTAGTGCATGATAGCCACGTGATCAGTGCATGATCAGTGACGTGATCAGTGCATGATCAGTCATGTAATCTGTGCATGACCAGGCACGTGATCAGTGTATGACCAGCCATGTGATCAGTGCATGATAGCCACGTGATCAGTGCATGATCAATTACATCATCAGTGCATGATCAGTCACGTGACCAGTACATGGTAGCTGCGTGATCAGTGTATGACCAGCCAAGTGATCAGTGCATGATAGCCACGTGATCAGTGCATGATCAGTCACGTGATCAGTGCCTGATCAGCCACATGATCAGTGCATGATCAGTCACGTGACCAGTACATGGTAGCTGCGTGATCATTTCATGATCAGCCACATTAGCAGTGCATGATAGCCACGTGATCAGTGCTTGATCAGTCACGTGATCAGTGCATGATCAGTCACGTGATCAGTGCATGATCAGCCACATGATCAGTGCATGATCAATTACGTGATCATTGCATGATCAGTCACGTGACCAGTACATGGTAGCTACGTGATCATTGCATGATCAGCCACGTGATCAGTACATGATAGCCACGTGATCAGTGCATGATCAGTCATGTGATACGTGTGTGATCAGCCACGTGATCAGTGCATGATATCCACCTGATCAGTGAATGATAGCCACGTGATTAGTGCATGATAGTCACGTGATCAGTGCATGATCATCCACGTGATCAGTGCATGTGGAGTCATGTAGTCAATGCATGATAGCGCCGTGATCAGTGCACGATCAGTCCCGTGATGAGTGTATGATCAGCCAAGTGATCAGTGCAAGATAGCTACGTGATCAGTGCATGATCAGTCACATGATCAGTGCATGATAGCCACGTGAGCAGTGCATACAATTACGTGATCAGTGCATGCGCAATCACGTGATCAGTGCATGAGAGCCACGTGATCAGTGCATGATCATTCACATGATAGGTGTGTGATCAGCGACGTGAACAGTGCATGCTCAGTCACGTGATCAGGGCCTGCTGAGCTGCGTGATTACTGTCTGCTCATCTGCTTGACAATTGCCAGCTGAGCTGTACGATTCCTGCCTGTCATCTCCTTGACTATTGCCACCTGTGCTGCATAATTCCTGCCTGCTCATCTACTTGATTATTTCCAGCTGAGCAGCATGATTTCTCAGAGCTGAGTTCCATGATTATAGCCTGCTGACTGATTCCTGCCTACTCAGCTCTTTGTTCATTGCCTCCAGATGCACATGATCAGTGTGTGACACCAAACATGATCAGCACATGATCAGTCACATGATGAATGCATGATAAGCCAGGTGATCAGTGCATGATCAATTACGTGATCAGTGCATGATCAGTCATGTGACCAGTACATGGTAGCTGCGTGATCACTGCATGATCAGCCACGTGATAAGTGCATGTTCAATCACGTGTTCAGTGCATGATCAGCCACGTGATCAGTGCATGGTCAGACACGTGAACAGTGTATGATTAGCCACGTGATCAGTGCATGATATCCAAGTGATCAATGCTTGATCAATCACGTGATCAGTGTATGATCAGCCAGGTGAACAGTGCATGCTCAGTCACGTGATCAGGGCCTGCTGAGCTGCGTGATTCCTGTCTGCTCATCTGCTTGACAATTGCCAGCTGAGCTGCATGATTCCTGCCTGTCATCTGCTTGACAATTGCCAGCTGTGCTGTGTAATTCCTGCCTGCTCAGCTGCTTGATTATTGCCAGCTGAGCAGCATGATTCCTCACAGCTGAGTTCCATGATTATTGCCTGCTGACTGTTTGATTCATGCCTACTCAGCTCTTTGTTTATTGCCTCCAGAGGCACATGATCAGTGTATGATAGCAAACATGCTCAGCGCATGATCAGTCACATGGTCAGCCCCATTAAGTCACGTGATCACTACATGATAGTCATGTGACCAGTCCATGCTCAGTCATGGTATCAGTGCATGATCAGACACGTGATCAGTGCATGATAGCCACGTGATCATTGCATGATAGCCACGTGATCAGTGCATGATCAGCCAGGTGATCAGTGAATGATTGCTACGTGATCAGTTCATGATTAGTCACGTGATCTGTGCATGACCAGGCAGGTGATCAGTGTATGACCAGCCACATGATCAGTGCATGATAGCCACGTGATCAGTGCATGATCAGTCACCTGATGGGTGTATGATCAGTCACGTGACCGGTACATGGTAGCTACATGATCATTGCATGATCAGCCACGTGAGTAGTGCATGATAGCCACGTGATCAGTGCATGATCAGTGACGTGATCAGTGCATGATCAGTCATGTAATCTGTGCATGACCAGGCACGTGATCAGTGTATGACCAGCCATGTGATCAGTGCATGATAGCCACGTGATCAGTGCATGATCAATTACATCATCAGTGCATGATCAGTCACGTGACCAGTACATGGTAGCTGCGTGATCAGTGTATGACCAGCCAAGTGATCAGTGCATGATAGCCACGTGATCAGTGCATGATCAGTCACGTGATCAGTGCCTGATCAGCCACATGATCAGTGCATGATCAGTCACGTGACCAGTACATGGTAGCTGCGTGATCATTTCATGATCAGCCACATTAGCAGTGCATGATAGCCACGTGATCAGTGCTTGATCAGTCACGTGATCAGTGCATGATCAGTCACGTGATCAGTGCATGATCAGCCACATGATCAGTGCATGATCAATTACGTGATCATTGCATGATCAGTCACGTGACCAGTACATGGTAGCTACGTGATCATTGCATGATCAGCCACGTGATCAGTACATGATAGCCACGTGATCAGTGCATGATCAGTCATGTGATACGTGTGTGATCAGCCACGTGATCAGTGCATGATATCCACCTGATCAGTGAATGATAGCCACGTGATTAGTGCATGATAGTCACGTGATCAGTGCATGATCATCCACGTGATCAGTGCATGTGGAGTCATGTAGTCAATGCATGATAGCGCCGTGATCAGTGCACGATCAGTCCCGTGATGAGTGTATGATCAGCCAAGTGATCAGTGCAAGATAGCTACGTGATCAGTGCATGATCAGTCACATGATCAGTGCATGATAGCCACGTGAGCAGTGCATACAATTACGTGATCAGTGCATGCGCAATCACGTGATCAGTGCATGAGAGCCACGTGATCAGTGCATGATCATTCACATGATAGGTGTGTGATCAGCGACGTGAACAGTGCATGCTCAGTCACGTGATCAGGGCCTGCTGAGCTGCGTGATTACTGTCTGCTCATCTGCTTGACAATTGCCAGCTGAGCTGTACGATTCCTGCCTGTCATCTCCTTGACTATTGCCACCTGTGCTGCATAATTCCTGCCTGCTCATCTACTTGATTATTTCCAGCTGAGCAGCATGATTTCTCAGAGCTGAGTTCCATGATTATAGCCTGCTGACTGATTCCTGCCTACTCAGCTCTTTGTTCATTGCCTCCAGATGCACATGATCAGTGTGTGACACCAAACATGATCAGCACATGATCAGTCACATGATGAATGCATGATAAGCCAGGTGATCAGTGCATGATCAATTACGTGATCAGTGCATGATCAGTCACGTGACCAGTACATGGTAGCCGCGTGATCATTGCATGATAGCCACGTGATAAGTGCATGTTCAGTCACGTGATCAGTGCATGATAGCCACTTGATCAGTGCTTGATCAGTCACGTGATCAGTGCATGATCAGTCACGTGATCAGTGCATGATAGCCACGTGATCAGTGCATGATCAATTACGTGATCATTGCATGATCAGTCACGTGACCAGTACATGGTAGCTACGTGATCATTGCATGATCAGCCACGTGATCAGTACATGATAGCCACGTGATCAGTGCATGATCAGTCATGTGATACGTGTGTGATCAGCCACGTGATCAGTGCATGATATCCACCTGATCAGTGAATGATAGCCACGTGATTAGTGCATGATAGTCACGTGATCAGTGCATGATCATCCACGTGATCAGTGCATGTGGAGTCATGTAGTCAATGCATGATAGCGCCGTGATCAGTGCACGATCAGTCCCGTGATGAGTGTATGATCAGCCAAGTGATCAGTGCAAGATAGCTACGTGATCAGTGCATGATCAGTCACATGATCAGTGCATGATAGCCACGTGATCAGTGCATACAATTACGTGATCAGTGCATGCGCAATCACGTGATCAGTGCATGAGAGCCACGTGATCAGTGCATGATCATTCACATGATAGGTGTGTGATCAGCGACGTGAACAGTGCATGCTCAGTCACGTGATCAGGGCCTGCTGAGCTGCGTGATTACTGTCTGCTCATCTGCTTGACAATTGCCAGCTGAGCTGTACGATTCCTGCCTGTCATCTCCTTGACTATTGCCACCTGTGCTGCATAATTCCTGCCTGCTCATCTACTTGATTATTTCCAGCTGAGCAGCATGATTTCTCAGAGCTGAGTTCCATGATTATAGCCTGCTGACTGATTCCTGCCTACTCAGCTCTTTGTTCATTGCCTCCAGATGCACATGATCAGTGTGTGACACCAAACATGATCAGCACATGATCAGTCACATGATGAATGCATGATAAGCCAGGTGATCAGTGCATGATCAATTACGTGATCAGTGCATGATCAGTCATGTGACCAGTACATGGTAGCTGCGTGATCACTGCATGATCAGCCACGTGATAAGTGCATGTTCAATCACGTGTTCAGTGCATGATCAGCCACGTGATCAGTGCATGGTCAGACACGTGAACAGCGTATGATTAGCCACGTGATCAGTGCATGATATCCAAGTGATCAATGCTTGATCAATCACGTGATCAGTGTATGATCAGCCAGGTGAACAGTGCATGCTCAGTCACGTGATCAGGGCCTGCTGAGCTGCGTGATTACTGTCTGCTCATCTGCTTGACAATTGCCAGCTGAGCTGCATGATTCCTGCCTGTCATCTGCTTGACAATTGCCAGCTGTGCTGTGTAATTCCTGCCTGCTCAGCTGCTTGATTATTGCCAGCTGAGCAGCATGATTCCTCACAGCTGAGTTCCATGATTATTGCCTGCTGACTGTTTGATTCATGCCTACTCAGCTCTTTGTTTATTGCCTCCAGAGGCACATGATCAGTGTATGATAGCAAACATGCTCAGCGCATGATCAGTCACATGGTCAGCCCCATTAAGTCACGTGATCACTACATGATAGTCATGTGACCAGTCCATGCTCAGTCATGGTATCAGTGCATGATCAGACACGTGATCAGTGCATGATAGCCACGTGATCATTGCATGATAGCCACGTGATCAGTGCATGATCAGCCAGGTGATCAGTGAATGATTGCTACGTGATCAGTTCATGATTAGTCACGTGATCTGTGCATGACCAGGCAGGTGATCAGTGTATGACCAGCCACATGATCAGTGCATGATAGCCACGTGATCAGTGCATGATCAGTCACCTGATGGGTGTATGATCAGTCACGTGACCGGTACATGGTAGCTACATGATCATTGCATGATCAGCCACGTGAGTAGTGCATGATAGCCACGTGATCAGTGCATGATCAGTGACGTGATCAGTGCATGATCAGTCATGTAATCTGTGCATGACCAGGCACGTGATCAGTGTATGACCAGCCATGTGATCAGTGCATGATAGCCACGTGATCAGTGCATGATCAATTACATCATCAGTGCATGATCAGTCACGTGACCAGTACATGGTAGCTGCGTGATCAGTGTATGACCAGCCAAGTGATCAGTGCATGATAGCCACGTGATCAGTGCATGATCAGTCACGTGATCAGTGCCTGATCAGCCACATGATCAGTGCATGATCAGTCACGTGACCAGTACATGGTAGCTGCGTGATCATTTCATGATCAGCCACATTAGCAGTGCATGATAGCCACGTGATCAGTGCTTTATCAGTCACGTGATCAGTGCATGATCAGTCACGTGATCAGTGCATGATCAGCCACATGATCAGTGCATGATCAATTACGTGATCATTGCATGATCAGTCACGTGACCAGTACATGGTAGCTACGTGATCATTGCATGATCAGCCACGTGATCAGTACATGATAGCCACGTGATCAGTGCATGATCAGTCATGTGATACGTGTGTGATCAGCCACGTGATCAGTGCATGATATCCACCTGATCAGTGAATGATAGCCACGTGATTAGTGCATGATAGTCACGTGATCAGTGCATGATCATCCACGTGATCAGTGCATGTGGAGTCATGTAGTCAATGCATGATAGCGCCGTGATCAGTGCACGATCAGTCCCGTGATGAGTGTATGATCAGCCAAGTGATCAGTGCAAGATAGCTACGTGATCAGTGCATGATCAGTCACATGATCAGTGCATGATAGCCACGTGAGCAGTGCATACAATTACGTGATCAGTGCATGCGCAATCACGTGATCAGTGCATGAGAGCCACGTGATCAGTGCATGATCATTCACCTGATAGGTGTGTGATCAGCGACGTGAACAGTGCATGCTCAGTCACGTGATCAGGGCCTGCTGAGCTGCGTGATTACTGTCTGCTCATCTGCTTGACAATTGCCAGCTGAGCTGTACGATTCCTGCCTGTCATCTCCTTGACTATTGCCACCTGTGCTGCATAATTCCTGCCTGCTCATCTACTTGATTATTTCCAGCTGAGCAGCATGATTTCTCAGAGCTGAGTTCCATGATTATAGCCTGCTGACTGATTCCTGCCTACTCAGCTCTTTGTTCATTGCCTCCAGATGCACATGATCAGTGTGTGACACCAAACATGATCAGCACATGATCAGTCACATGATGAATGCATGATAAGCCAGGTGATCAGTGCATGATCAATTACGTGATCAGTGCATGATCAGTCATGTGACCAGTACATGGTAGCTGCGTGATCACTGCATGATCAGCCACGTGATAAGTGCATGTTCAATCACGTGTTCAGTGCATGATCAGCCACGTGATCAGTGCATGGTCAGACACGTGAACAGCGTATGATTAGCCACGTGATCAGTGCATGATATCCAAGTGATCAATGCTTGATCAATCACGTGATCAGTGTATGATCAGCCAGGTGAACAGTGCATGCTCAGTCACGTGATCAGGGCCTGCTGAGCTGCGTGATTACTGTCTGCTCATCTGCTTGACAATTGCCAGCTGAGCTGCATGATTCCTGCCTGTCATCTGCTTGACAATTGCCAGCTGTGCTGTGTAATTCCTGCCTGCTCAGCTGCTTGATTATTGCCAGCTGAGCAGCATGATTCCTCACAGCTGAGTTCCATGATTATTGCCTGCTGACTGTTTGATTCATGCCTACTCAGCTCTTTGTTTATTGCCTCCAGAGGCACATGATCAGTGTATGATAGCAAACATGCTCAGCGCATGATCAGTCACATGGTCAGCCCCATTAAGTCACGTGATCACTACATGATAGTCATGTGACCAGTCCATGCTCAGTCATGGTATCAGTGCATGATCAGACACGTGATCAGTGCATGATAGCCACGTGATCATTGCATGATAGCCACGTGATCAGTGCATGATCAGCCAGGTGATCAGTGAATGATTGCTACGTGATCAGTTCATGATTAGTCACGTGATCTGTGCATGACCAGGCAGGTGATCAGTGTATGACCAGCCACATGATCAGTGCATGATAGCCACGTGATCAGTGCATGATCAGTCACCTGATGGGTGTATGATCAGTCACGTGACCGGTACATGGTAGCTACATGATCATTGCATGATCAGCCACGTGAGTAGTGCATGATAGCCACGTGATCAGTGCATGATCAGTGACGTGATCAGTGCATGATCAGTCATGTAATCTGTGCATGACCAGGCACGTGATCAGTGTATGACCAGCCATGTGGTCAGTGCATGATAGCCACGTGATCAGTGCATGATCAATTACATCATCAGTGCATGATCAGTCACGTGACCAGTACATGGTAGCTGCGTGATCAGTGTATGACCAGCCAAGTGATCAGTGCATGATAGCCACGTGATCAGTGCATGATCAGTCACGTGATCAGTGCCTGATCAGCCACATGATCAGTGCATGATCAGTCACGTGACCAGTACATGGTAGCTGCGTGATCATTTCATGATCAGCCACATTAGCAGTGCATGATAGCCACGTGATCAGTGCTTGATCAGTCACGTGATCAGTGCATGATCAGTCACGTGATCAGTGCATGATCAGCCACATGATCAGTGCATGATCAATTACGTGATCATTGCATGATCAGTCACGTGACCAGTACATGGTAGCTACGTGATCATTGCATGATCAGCCACGTGATCAGTACATGATAGCCACGTGATCAGTGCATGATCAGTCATGTGATACGTGTGTGATCAGCCACGTGATCAGTGCATGATATCCACCTGATCAGTGAATGATAGCCACGTGATTAGTGCATGATAGCCACGTGATCAGTGCATGATCATCCACGTGATCAGTGCATGTGGAGTCATGTAGTCAATGCATGATAGCGCCGTGATCAGTGCACGATCAGTCCCGTGATGAGTGTATGATCAGCCAAGTGATCAGTGCAAGATAGCTACGTGATCAGTGCATGATCAGTCACATGATCAGTGCATGATAGCCACGTGAGCAGTGCATACAATTACGTGATCAGTGCATGCGCAATCACGTGATCAGTGCATGAGAGCCACGTGATCAGTGCATGATCATTCACATGATAGGTGTGTGATCAGCGACGTGAACAGTGCATGCTCAGTCACGTGATCAGGGCCTGCTGAGCTGCGTGATTACTGTCTGCTCATCTGCTTGACAATTGCCAGCTGAGCTGTACGATTCCTGCCTGTCATCTCCTTGACTATTGCCACCTGTGCTGCATAATTCCTGCCTGCTCATCTACTTGATTATTTCCAGCTGAGCAGCATGATTTCTCAGAGCTGAGTTCCATGATTATAGCCTGCTGACTGATTCCTGCCTACTCAGCTCTTTGTTCATTGCCTCCAGATGCACATGATCAGTGTGTGACACCAAACATGATCAGCACATGATCAGTCACATGATGAATGCATGATAAGCCAGGTGATCAGTGCATGATCAATTACGTGATCAGTGCATGATCAGTCATGTGACCAGTACATGGTAGCTGCGTGATCACTGCATGATCAGCCACGTGATAAGTGCATGTTCAATCACGTGTTCAGTGCATGATCAGCCACGTGATCAGTGCATGGTCAGACACGTGAACAGTGTATGATTAGCCACGTGATCAGTGCATGATATCCAAGTGATCAATGCTTGATCAATCACGTGATCAGTGTATGATCAGCCAGGTGAACAGTGCATGCTCAGTCACGTGATCAGGGCCTGCTGAGCTGCGTGATTACTGTCTGCTCATCTGCTTGACAATTGCCAGCTGAGCTGCATGATTCCTGCCTGTCATCTGCTTGACAATTGCCAGCTGTGCTGTGTAATTCCTGCCTGCTCAGCTGCTTGATTATTGCCAGCTGAGCAGCATGATTCCTCACAGCTGAGTTCCATGATTATTGCCTGCTGACTGTTTGATTCATGCCTACTCAGCTCTTTGTTTATTGCCTCCAGAGGCACATGATCAGTGTATGATAGCAAACATGCTCAGCGCATGATCAGTCACATGGTCAGCCCCATTAAGTCACGTGATCACTACATGATAGTCATGTGACCAGTCCATGCTCAGTCATGGTATCAGTGCATGATCAGACACGTGATCAGTGCATGATAGCCACGTGATCATTGCATGATAGCCACGTGATCAGTGCATGATCAGCCAGGTGATCAGTGAATGATTGCTACGTGATCAGTTCATGATTAGTCACGTGATCTGTGCATGACCAGGCAGGTGATCAGTGTATGACCAGCCACATGATCAGTGCATGATAGCCACGTGATCAGTGCATGATCAGTCACCTGATGGGTGTATGATCAGTCACGTGACCGGTACATGGGAGCTACATGATCATTGCATGATCAGCCACGTGAGTAGTGCATGATAGCCACGTGATCAGTGCATGATCAGTGACGTGATCAGTGCATGATCAGTCATGTAATCTGTGCATGACCAGGCACGTGATCAGTGTATGACCAGCCATGTGATCAGTGCATGATAGCCACGTGATCAGTGCATGATCAATTACATCATCAGTGCATGATCAGTCACGTGACCAGTACATGGTAGCTGCGTGATCAGTGTATGACCAGCCAAGTGATCAGTGCATGATAGCCACGTGATCAGTGCATGATCAGTCACGTGATCAGTGCCTGATCAGCCACATGATCAGTGCATGATCAGTCACGTGACCAGTACATGGTAGCTGCGTGATCATTTCATGATCAGCCACATTAGCAGTGCATGATAGCCACGTGATCAGTGCTTGATCAGTCACGTGATCAGTGCATGATCAGTCACGTGATCAGTGCATGATCAGCCACATGATCAGTGCATGATCAATTACGTGATCATTGCATGATCAGTCACGTGACCAGTACATGGTAGCTACGTGATCATTGCATGATCAGCCACGTGATCAGTACATGATAGCCACGTGATCAGTGCATGATCAGTCATGTGATACGTGTGTGATCAGCCACGTGATCAGTGCATGATATCCACCTGATCAGTGAATGATAGCCACGTGATTAGTGCATGATAGTCACGTGATCAGTGCATGATCATCCACGTGATCAGTGCATGTGGAGTCATGTAGTCAATGCATGATAGCGCCGTGATCAGTGCACGATCAGTCCCGTGATGAGTGTATGATCAGCCAAGTGATCAGTGCAAGATAGCTACGTGATCAGTGCATGATCAGTCACATGATCAGTGCATGATAGCCACGTGAGCAGTGCATACAATTACGTGATCAGTGCATGCGCAATCACGTGATCAGTGCATGAGAGCCACGTGATCAGTGCATGATCATTCACATGATAGGTGTGTGATCAGCGACGTGAACAGTGCATGCTCAGTCACGTGATCAGGGCCTGCTGAGCTGCGTGATTACTGTCTGCTCATCTGCTTGACAATTGCCAGCTGAGCTGTACGATTCCTGCCTGTCATCTCCTTGACTATTGCCACCTGTGCTGCATAATTCCTGCCTGCTCATCTACTTGATTATTTCCAGCTGAGCAGCATGATTTCTCAGAGCTGAGTTCCATGATTATAGCCTGCTGACTGATTCCTGCCTACTCAGCTCTTTGTTCATTGCCTCCAGATGCACATGATCAGTGTGTGACACCAAACATGATCAGCACATGATCAGTCACATGATGAATGCATGATAAGCCAGGTGATCAGTGCATGATCAATTACGTGATCAGTGCATGATCAGTCATGTGACCAGTACATGGTAGCTGCGTGATCACTGCATGATCAGCCACGTGATAAGTGCATGTTCAATCACGTGTTCAGTGCATGATCAGCCACGTGATCAGTGCATGGTCAGACACGTGAACAGTGTATGATTAGCCACGTGATCAGTGCATGATATCCAAGTGATCAATGCTTGATCAATCACGTGATCAGTGTATGATCAGCCAGGTGAACAGTGCATGCTCAGTCACGTGATCAGGGCCTGCTGAGCTGCGTGATTACTGTCTGCTCATCTGCTTGACAATTGCCAGCTGAGCTGCATGATTCCTGCCTGTCATCTGCTTGACAATTGCCAGCTGTGCTGTGTAATTCCTGCCTGCTCAGCTGCTTGATTATTGCCAGCTGAGCAGCATGATTCCTCACAGCTGAGTTCCATGATTATTGCCTGCTGACTGTTTGATTCATGCCTACTCAGCTCTTTGTTTATTGCCTCCAGAGGCACATGATCAGTGTATGATAGCAAACATGCTCAGCGCATGATCAGTCACATGGTCAGCCCCATTAAGTCACGTGATCACTACATGATAGTCATGTGACCAGTCCATGCTCAGTCATGGTATCAGTGCATGATCAGACACGTGATCAGTGCATGATAGCCACGTGATCATTGCATGATAGCCACGTGATCAGTGCATGATCAGCCAGGTGATCAGTGAATGATTGCTACGTGATCAGTTCATGATTAGTCACGTGATCTGTGCATGACCAGGCAGGTGATCAGTGTATGACCAGCCACATGATCAGTGCATGATAGCCACGTGATCAGTGCATGATCAGTCACCTGATGGGTGTATGATCAGTCACGTGACCGGTACATGGTAGCTACATGATCATTGCATGATCAGCCACGTGAGTAGTGCATGATAGCCACGTGATCAGTGCATGATCAGTGACGTGATCAGTGCATGATCAGTCAAGTAATCTGTGCATGAACAGGCACGTGATCAGTGTATGACCAGCCATGTGATCAGTGCATGATAGCCACGTGATCAGTGCATGATCAATTACATCATCAGTGCATGATCAGTCACGTGACCAGTACATGGTAGCTGCGTGATCAGTGTATGACCAGCCAAGTGATCAGTGCATGATAGCCACGTGATCAGTGCATGATCAGTCACGTGATCAGTGCCTGATCAGCCACATGATCAGTGCATGATCAGTCACGTGACCAGTACATGGTAGCTGCGTGATCATTTCATGATCAGCCACGTTAGCAGTGCATGATAGCCACGTGATCAGTGCTTGATCAGTCACGTGATCAGTGCATGATCAGTCACGTGATCAGTGCATGATCAGCCACATGATCAGTGCATGATCAATTACGTGATCATTGCATGATCAGTCACGTGACCAGTACATGGTAGCTACGTGATCATTGCATGATCAGCCACGTGATCAGTACATGATAGCCACGTGATCAGTGCATGATCAGTCATGTGATACGTGTGTGATCAGCCACGTGATCAGTGCATGATATCCACCTGATCAGTGAATGATAGCCACGTGATTAGTGCATGATAGTCACGTGATCAGTGCATGATCATCCACGTGATCAGTGCATGTGGAGTCATGTAGTCAATGCATGATAGCGCCGTGATCAGTGCACGATCAGTCCCGTGATGAGTGTATGATCAGCCAAGTGATCAGTGCAAGATAGCTACGTGATCAGTGCATGATCAGTCACATGATCAGTGCATGATAGCCACGTGAGCAGTGCATACAATTACGTGATCAGTGCATGCGCAATCACGTGATCAGTGCATGAGAGCCACGTGATCAGTGCATGATCATTCACATGATAGGTGTGTGATCAGCGACGTGAACAGTGCATGCTCAGTCACGTGATCAGGGCCTGCTGAGCTGCGTGATTACTGTCTGCTCATCTGCTTGACAATTGCCAGCTGAGCTGTACGATTCCTGCCTGTCATCTCCTTGACTATTGCCACCTGTGCTGCATAATTCCTGCCTGCTCATCTACTTGATTATTTCCAGCTGAGCAGCATGATTTCTCAGAGCTGAGTTCCATGATTATAGCCTGCTGACTGATTCCTGCCTACTCAGCTCTTTGTTCATTGCCTCCAGATGCACATGATCAGTGTGTGACACCAAACATGATCAGCACATGATCAGTCACATGATGAATGCATGATAAGCCAGGTGATCAGTGCATGATCAATTACGTGATCAGTGCATGATCAGTCATGTGACCAGTACATGGTAGCTGCGTGATCACTGCATGATCAGCCACGTGATAAGTGCATGTTCAATCACGTGTTCAGTGCATGATCAGCCACGTGATCAGTGCATGGTCAGACACGTGAACAGTGTATGATTAGCCACGTGATCAGTGCATGATATCCAAGTGATCAATGCTTGATCAATCACGTGATCAGTGTATGATCAGCCAGGTGAACAGTGCATGCTCAGTCACGTGATCAGGGCCTGCTGAGCTGCGTGATTACTGTCTGCTCATCTGCTTGACAATTGCCAGCTGAGCTGCATGATTCCTGCCTGTCATCTGCTTGACAATTGCCAGCTGTGCTGTGTAATTCCTGCCTGCTCAGCTGCTTGATTATTGCCAGCTGAGCAGCATGATTCCTCACAGCTGAGTTCCATGATTATTGCCTGCTGACTGTTTGATTCATGCCTACTCAGCTCTTTGTTTATTGCCTCCAGAGGCACATGATCAGTGTATGATAGCAAACATGCTCAGCGCATGATCAGTCACATGGTCAGCCCCATTAAGTCACGTGATCACTACATGATAGTCATGTGACCAGTCCATGCTCAGTCATGGTATCAGTGCATGATCAGCCACGTGATCAGTGCATGATCAGCCAGGTGATCAGTGAATGATTGCTACGTGATCAGTTCATGATTAGTCACGTGATCTGTGCATGACCAGGCAGGTGATCAGTGTATGACCAGCCACATGATCAGTGCATGATAGCCACGTGATCAGTGCATGATCAGTCACCTGATGGGTGTATGATCAGTCACGTGACCGGTACATGGTAGCTACATGATCATTGCATGATCAGCCACGTGAGTAGTGCATGATAGCCACGTGATCAGTGCATGATCAGTGACGTGATCAGTGCATGATCAGTCATGTAATCTGTGCATGACCAGGCACGTGATCAGTGTATGACCAGCCATGTGATCAGTGCATGATAGCCACGTGATCAGTGCATGATCAATTACATCATCAGTGCATGATCAGTCACGTGACCAGTACATGGTAGCTGCGTGAACAGTGTATGACCAGCCAAGTGATCAGTGCATGTTAGCCACGTGATCAGTGCATGATCAGTCACGTGATCAGTGCCTGATCAGACACATGATCAGTGCATGATCAGTCACGTGACCAGTACATGGTAGCTGCGTGATCAATGATCAGCCACGTGATCAGTGCTTGATAGTCACGTGATCAGTGCATGATCAGTCACGTGATCAGTGCATGATCAGCCACATGATCAGTGCATGATCAATTACGTGATCATTGCATGATCAGTCACGTGACCAGTACATGGTAGCTACGTGATCATTGCATGATCAGCCACGTGATCAGTACATGATAGCCACGTGATCAGTGCATGATCAGTCATGTGATACGTGTGTGATCTGCCACGTGATCAGTGCATGATATCCACCTGATCAGTGAATGATAGCCACGTGATTAGTGCATGATAGTCACGTGATCAGTGCATGATCATCCACGTGATCAGTGCATGTGGAGTCATGTAGTCAATGCATGATAGCGCCGTGATCAGTGCACGATCAGTCCCGTGATGAGTGTATGATCAGCCAAGTGATCAGTGCAAGATAGCTACGTGATCAGTGCATGATCAGTCACATGATCAGTGCATGATAGCCACGTGAGCAGTGCATACAATTACGTGATCAGTGCATGCGCAATCACGTGATCAGTGCATGAGAGCCACGTGATCAGTGCATGATCATTCACATGATAGGTGTGTGATCAGCGACGTGAACAGTGCATGCTCAGTCACGTGATCAGGGCCTGCTGAGCTGCGTGATTACTGTCTGCTCATCTGCTTGACAATTGCCAGCTGAGCTGTACGATTCCTGCCTGTCATCTCCTTGACTATTGCCACCTGTGCTGCATAATTCCTGCCTGCTCATCTACTTGATTATTTCCAGCTGAGCAGCATGATTTCTCAGAGCTGAGTTCCATGATTATAGCCTGCTGACTGATTCCTGCCTACTCAGCTCTTTGTTCATTGCCTCCAGATGCACATGATCAGTGTGTGACACCAAACATGATCAGCACATGATCAGTCACATGATGAATGCATGATAAGCCAGGTGATCAGTGCATGATCAATTACGTGATCAGTGCATGATCAGTCATGTGACCAGTACATGGTAGCTGCGTGATCACTGCATGATCAGCCACGTGATAAGTGCATGTTCAATCACGTGTTCAGTGCATGATCAGCCACGTGATCAGTGCATGGTCAGACACGTGAACAGTGTATGATTAGCCACGTGATCAGTGCATGATATCCAAGTGATCAATGCTTGATCAATCACGTGATCAGTGTATGATCAGCCAGGTGAACAGTGCATGCTCAGTCACGTGATCAGGGCCTGCTGAGCTGCGTGATTACTGTCTGCTCATCTGCTTGACAATTGCCAGCTGAGCTGCATGATTCCTGCCTGTCATCTGCTTGACAATTGCCAGCTGTGCTGTGTAATTCCTGCCTGCTCAGCTGCTTGATTATTGCCAGCTGAGCAGCATGATTCCTCACAGCTGAGTTCCATGATTATTGCCTGCTGACTGTTTGATTCATGCCTACTCAGCTCTTTGTTTATTGCCTCCAGAGGCACATGATCAGTGTATGATAGCAAACATGCTCAGCGCATGATCAGTCACATGGTCAGCCCCATTAAGTCACGTGATCACTACATGATAGTCATGTGACCAGTCCATGCTCAGTCATGGTATCAGTGCATGATCAGACACGTGATCAGTGCATGATAGCCACGTGATCATTGCATGATAGCCACGTGATCAGTGCATGATCAGCCAGGTGATCAGTGAATGATTGCTACGTGATCAGTTCATGATTAGTCACGTGATCTGTGCATGACCAGGCAGGTGATCAGTGTATGACCAGCCACATGATCAGTGCATGATAGCCACGTGATCAGTGCATGATCAGTCACCTGATGGGTGTATGATCAGTCACGTGACGGTACATGGTAGCTACATGATCATTGCATGATCAGCCACGTGAGTAGTGCATGATAGCCACGTGATCAGTGCATGATCAGTGACGTGATCAGTGCATGATCAGTCATGTAATCTGTGCATGACCAGGCACGTGATCAGTGTATGACCAGCCATGTGATCAGTGCATGATAGCCACGTGATCAGTGCATGATCAATTACATCATCAGTGCATGATCAGTCACGTGACCAGTACATGGTAGCTGCGTGATCAGTGTATGACCAGCCAAGTGATCAGTGCATGATAGCCACGTGATCAGTGCATGATCAGTCACGTGATCAGTGCCTGATCAGCCACATGATCAGTGCATGATCAGTCACGTGACCAGTACATGGTAGCTGCGTGATCATTGCACGATCAGCCACGTTAGCAGTGCATGATAGCCACGTGATCAGTGCTTGATCAGTCACGGATCAGTGCATGATCAGTCACGTGATCAGTGCATGATCAGCCACATGATCAGTGCATGATCAATTCGTGATCATTGCATGATCAGTCACGTGACCAGTACATGGTAGCTACGTGATCATTGCATGATCAGCCACGTGATCAGTACATGATAGCCACGTGATCAGTGCATGATCAGTCATGTGATACGTGTGTGATCAGCCACGTGATCAGTGCATGATATCCACCTGATCAGTGAATGATAGCCACGTGATTAGTGCATGATAGTCACGTGATCAGTGCATGATCATCCACGTGATCAGTGCATGTGGAGTCATGTAGTCAATGCATGATAGCGCCGTGATCAGTGCACGATCAGTCCCGTGATGAGTGTATGATCAGCCAAGTGATCAGTGCAAGATAGCTACGTGATCAGTGCATGATCAGTCACATGATCAGTGCATGATAGCCACGTGAGCAGTGCATACAATTACGTGATCAGTGCATGCGCAATCACGTGATCAGTGCATGAGAGCCACGTGATCAGTGCATGATCATTCACATGATAGGTGTGTGATCAGCGACGTGAACAGTGCATGCTCAGTCACGTGATCAGGGCCTGCTGAGCTGCGTGATTACTGTCTGCTCATCTGCTTGACAATTGCCAGCTGAGCTGTACGATTCCTGCCTGTCATCTCCTTGACTATTGCCACCTGTGCTGCATAATTCCTGCCTGCTCATCTACTTGATTATTTCCAGCTGAGCAGCATGATTTCTCAGAGCTGAGTTCCATGATTATAGCCTGCTGACTGATTCCTGCCTACTCAGCTCTTTGTTCATTGCCTCCAGATGCACATGATCAGTGTGTGACACCAAACATGATCAGCACATGATCAGTCACATGATGAATGCATGATAAGCCAGGTGATCAGTGCATGATCAATTACGTGATCAGTGCATGATCAGTCACGTGACCAGTACATGGTAGCTGCGTGATCACTGCATGATCAGCCACGTGATAAGTGCATGTTCAATCACGTGTTCAGTGCATGATCAGCCACGTGATCAGTGCATGGTCAGACACGTGAACAGTGTATGATTAGCCACGTGATCAGTGCATGATATCCAAGTGATCAATGCTTGATCAATCACGTGATCAGTGTATGATCAGCCACGTGAACAGTGCATGCTCAGTCACGTGATCAGGGCCTGCTGAGCTGCGTGATTACTGTCTGCTCATCTGCTTGACAATTGCCAGCTGAGCTGCATGATTCCTGCCTGTCATCTGCTTGACAATTGCCAGCTGTGCTGTGTAATTCCTGCCTGCTCAGCTGCTTGATTATTGCCAGCTGAGCAGCATGATTCCTCACAGCTGAGTTCCATGATTATTGCCTGCTGACTGTTTGATTCATGCCTACTCAGCTCTTTGTTTATTGCCTCCAGAGGCACATGATCAGTGTATGATAGCAAACATGCTCAGCGCATGATCAGTCAGATGGTCAGCGCCATTAAGTCACGTGATCACTACATGATAGTCATGTGACCAGTCCATGCTCAGTCATGGTATCAGTGCATGATCAGACACGTGATCAGTGCATGATAGCCACGTGATCATTGCATGATAGCCACGTGATCAGTGCATGATCAGCCAGGTGATCAGTGAATGATTGCTACGTGATCAGTTCATGATTAGTCACGTGATCTGTGCATGACCAGGCAGGTGATCAGTGTATGACCAGCCACATGATCAGTGCATGATAGCCACGTGATCAGTGCATGATCAGTCACCTGATGGGTGTATGATCAGTCACGTAATCTGTGCATGATAGCCAGGTGCATGATAGGCACGTGATCAGTGTATGACCAGACGTGATCAGTGCCATGTGATGCCAGTGATCAGTGTATGATCAGCCACGTGATCCACGTGATCAGTGCATGATCAATTACATCATCAGTGCATGATCAGTCACGTGACCAGTACATGGTAGCTGCGTGATCAGTGCATGATCAGCCACGTGATCAGTGCATGATAGCCACGTGATCAGTGCATGATCAGTCACGTGATCAGTGCCTGATCAGCCACATGATCAGTGCATGATCAGTCACGTGACCAGTACATGGTAGCTGCGTGATCAGCGCAGTGCATGATAGCCACGTGATCAGTGGATAGTCACGTGATCAGTGCATGATCAGTCACGTGATCAGTGCATGATCAGCCACGATCAGTGCATGATCAGTGATCATTGCATGACCAGTCACGTGACCAGTACATGGTAGCCACGTGATCATTGCATGATCAGCCACGTGATCAGTACATGATAGCCACGTGATCAGTGCATGATCAGTCACGTGATACGTGTGTGATCAGCCACGTGATCAGTGCATGATATCCACCTGATCAGTGAATGATAGCCACGTGATTAGTGCATGATAGTCACGTGATCAGTGCATGATCATCCACGTGATCAGTGCATGTGGAGTCATGTAGTCAATGCATGATAGCGCCGTGATCAGTGCACGATCAGTCCCGTGATGAGTGTATGATCAGCCAAGTGATCAGTGCAAGATAGCTACGTGATCAGTGCATGATCAGTCACATGATCAGTGCATGATAGCCACGTGAGCAGTGCATACAATTACGTGATCAGTGCATGCGCAATCACGTGATCAGTGCATGAGAGCCACGTGATCAGTGCATGATCATTCACATGATAGGTGTGTGATCAGCGACGTGAACAGTGCATGCTCAGTCACGTGATCAGGGCCTGCTGAGCTGCGTGATTACTGTCTGCTCATCTGCTTGACAATTGCCAGCTGAGCTGTACGATTCCTGCCTGTCATCTCCTTGACTATTGCCACCTGTGCTGCATAATTCCTGCCTGCTCATCTACTTGATTATTTCCAGCTGAGCAGCATGATTTCTCAGAGCTGAGTTCCATGATTATAGCCTGCTGACTGATTCCTGCCTACTCAGCTCTTTGTTCATTGCCTCCAGATGCACATGATCAGGGTGTGACACCAAACATGATCAGCACATGATCAGTCACATGATGAATGCATGATAAGCCAGGTGATCAGTGCATGATCAATTACGTGATCAGTGCATGATCAGTCATGTGACCAGTACATGGTAGCTGCGTGATCACTGCATGATCAGCCACGTGATCAGTGCATGTTCAATCACGTGTTCAGTGCATGATCAGCCACGTGATCAGTGCATGGTCAGACACGTGAACAGTGTATGATTAGCCACGTGATCAGTGCATGATATCCAAGTGATCAGTGCATGATCAATCACGTGATCAGTGTATGATCAGCCAGGTGAACAGTGCATGCTCAGTCACGTGATCAGGGCCTGCTGAGCTGCGTGATTCCTGTCTGCTCATCTGCTTGACAATTGCCAGCTGAGCTGCATGATTCCTGCCTGTCATCTGCTTGACAATTGCCAGCTGTGCTGTGTAATTCCTGCCTGCTCAGCTGCTTGATTATTGCCAGCTGAGCAGCATGATTCCTCACAGCTGAGTTCCATGATTATTGCCTGCTGACTGTTTGATTCATGCCTACTCAGCTCTTTGTTTATTGCCTCCAGAGGCACATGATCAGTGTATGATAGCAAACATGCTCAGCGCATGATCAGTCACATGGTCAGCCCCATTAAGTCACGTGATCACTACATGATAGTCATGTGACCAGTCCATGCTCAGTCATGGTATCAGTGCATGATCAGACACGTGATCAGTGCATGATAGCCACGTGATCATTGCATGATAGCCACGTGATCAGTGCATGATCAGCCAGGTGATCAGTGAATGATTGCTACGTGATCAGTTCATGATTAGTCACGTGATCTGTGCATGACCAGGCAGGTGATCAGTGTATGACCAGCCACATGATCAGTGCATGATAGCCACGTGATCAGTGCATGATCAGTCACCTGATGGGTGTATGATCAGTCACGTGACCGGTACATGGGAGCTACATGATCATTGCATGATCAGCCACGTGAGTAGTGCATGATAGCCACGTGATCAGTGCATGATCAGTGACGTGATCAGTGCATGATCAGTCATGTAATCTGTGCATGACCAGGCACGTGATCAGTGTATGACCAGCCATGTGATCAGTGCATGATAGCCACGTGATCAGTGCATGATCAATTACATCATCAGTGCGTGATCAGTCACGTGACCAGTACATGGTAGCTGCGTGATCAGTGTATGACCAGCCAAGTGATCAGTGCATGATAGCCACGTGATCAGTGCATGATCAGTCACGTGATCAGTGCCTGATCAGCCACATGATCAGTGCATGATCAGTCACGTGACCAGTACATGGTAGCTGCGTGATCATTTCATGATCAGCCACATTAGCAGTGCATGATAGCCACGTGATCAGTGCTTGATCAGTCACGTGATCAGTGCATGATCAGTCACGTGATCAGTGCATGATCAGCCACATGATCAGTGCATGATCAATTACGTGATCATTGCATGATCAGTCACGTGACCAGTACATGGTAGCTACGTGATCATTGCATGATCAGCCACGTGATCAGTACATGATAGCCACGTGATCAGTGCATGATCAGTCATGTGATACGTGTGTGATCAGCCACGTGATCAGTGCATGATATCCACCTGATCAGTGAATGATCAGCCACGTGATTAGTGCATGATAGTCACGTGATCAGTGCATGATCATCCACGTGATCAGTGCATGTGGAGTCATGTAGTCAATGCATGATAGCGCCGTGATCAGTGCACGATCAGTCCCGTGATGAGTGTATGATCAGCCAAGTGATCAGTGCAAGATAGCTACGTGATCAGTGCATGATCAGTCACATGATCAGTGCATGATAGCCACGTGAGCAGTGCATACAATTACGTGATCAGTGCATGCGCAATCACGTGATCAGTGCATGAGAGCCACGTGATCAGTGCATGATCATTCACGTGATAGGTGTGTGATCAGCGACGTGAACAGTGCATGCTCAGTCACGTGATCAGGGCCTGCTGAGCTGCGTGATTACTGTCTGCTCATCTGCTTGACAATTGCCAGCTGAGCTGTACGATTCCTGCCTGTCATCTCCTTGACTATTGCCACCTGTGCTGCATAATTCCTGCCTGCTCATCTACTTGATTATTTCCAGCTGAGCAGCATGATTTCTCAGAGCTGAGTTCCATGATTATAGCCTGCTGACTGATTCCTGCCTACTCAGCTCTTTGTTCATTGCCTCCAGATGCACATGATCAGTGTGTGACACCAAACATGATCAGCACATGATCAGTCACATGATGAATGCATGATAAGCCAGGTGATCAGTGCATGATCAATTACGTGATCAGTGCATGATCAGTCACGTGACCAGTACATGGTAGCTGCGTGATCACTGCATGATCAGCCACGTGATAAGTGCATGTTCAATCACGTGATCAGTGCATGATCAGCCACGTGATCAGTGCATGGTCAGACACGTGATCAGTGTATGATTAGCCACGTGATCAGTGCATGATATCCAAGTGATCAATGCTTGATCAATCACGTGATCAGTGTATGATCAGCCACGTGAACAGTGCATGCTCAGTCACGTGATCAGGGCCTGCTGAGCTGCGTGATTCCTGTCTGCTCATCTGCTTGACAATTGCCAGCTGAGCTGCATGATTCCTGCCTGTCATCTGCTTGACAATTGCCAGCTGTGCTGTGTAATTCCTGCCTGATCAGCTGCTTGATTATTGCCAGCTGAGCAGCATGATTCCTCACAGCTGAGTTCCATGATTATTGCCTGCTGACTGTTTGATTCATGCCTACTCAGCTCTTTGTTTATTGCCTCCAGAGGCACATGATCAGTGTATGATAGCAAACATGCTCAGCGCATGATCAGTCACATGGTCAGCCCCATTAAGTCACGTGATCACTACATGATAGTCATGTGACCAGTCCATGCTCAGTCACGGTATCAGTGCATGATCAGCCACGTGATCAGTGCATGATAGCCACGTGATCATTGCATGATAGCCACGTGATCAGTGCATGATCAGCCAGGTGATCAGTGCATGATTGCTACGTGATCAGTGCATGATTAGTCACGTGATCTGTGCATGACCAGGCAGGTGATCAGTGTATGACCAGCCACATGATCAGTGCATGATAGCCACGTGATCAGTGCATGATCAGTCACGTGACCAGTACATGGTAGCTGCGTGATCAGTGCATGATCAGCCAAGTGATCAGTGCATGATAGCCACGTGATCAGTGCATGATCAGCCACGTGATCAGTGCATGATCAGTCACGTGATCAGTGCCTGATCAGCCACGTGATCAGTGCATGATCAGTCACGTGACCAGTACATGGTAGCTGCGTGATCATTGCATGATCAGCCACGTGATCAGTGTATGATAGCCACGTGATCAGTGCATGATCAGTCACGTGATCAGTGCATGATCAGTCACGTGATCAGTGCATGATCAGCCACGTGATCAGTGCATGATCAATTACGTGATCACTGCATGATCAGTCACGTGACCAGTACATGGTAGCTACGTGATCATTGCATGATCAGCCACGTGATCAGTGCATGATAGCCACGTGATCAGTGCATGATAGCCACGTGATTAGTGCATGATAGTCACGTGATCAGTGCATGATCATCCACGTGATCAGTGCATGTGGAGTCATGTAGTCAATGCATGATAGCGCCGTGATCAGTGCACGATCAGTCCCGTGATGAGTGTATGATCAGCCAAGTGATCAGTGCAAGATAGCTACGTGATCAGTGCATGATCAGTCACATGATCAGTGCATGATAGCCACGTGAGCAGTGCATACAATTACGTGATCAGTGCATGCGCAATCACGTGATCAGTGCATGAGAGCCACGTGATCAGTGCATGATCATTCACGTGATAGGTGTGTGATCAGCGACGTGAACAGTGCATGCTCAGTCACGTGATCAGGGCCTGCTGAGCTGCGTGATTACTGTCTGCTCATCTGCTTGACAATTGCCAGCTGAGCTGTACGATTCCTGCCTGTCATCTCCTTGACTATTGCCACCTGTGCTGCATAATTCCTGCCTGCTCATCTACTTGATTATTTCCAGCTGAGCAGCATGATTTCTCAGAGCTGAGTTCCATGATTATAGCCTGCTGACTGATTCCTGCCTACTCAGCTCTTTGTTCATTGCCTCCAGATGCACATGATCAGTGTGTGACACCAAACATGATCAGCACATGATCAGTCACATGATGAATGCATGATAAGCCAGGTGATCAGTGCATGATCAATTACGTGATCAGTGCATGATCAGTCATGTGACCAGTACATGGTAGCTGCGTGATCACTGCATGATCAGCCACGTGATAAGTGCATGTTCAATCACGTGTTCAGTGCATGATCAGCCACGTGATCAGTGCATGGTCAGACACGTGAACAGTGTATGATTAGCCACGTGATCAGTGCATGATATCCAAGTGATCAGTGCTTGATCAATCACGTGATCAGTGTATGATCAGCCACGTGAACAGTGCATGCTCAGTCACGTGATCAGGGCCTGCTGAGCTGCGTGATTCCTGTCTGCTCATCTGCTTGACAATTGCCAGCTGAGCTGCATGATTCCTGCCTGTCATCTGCTTGACAATTGCCAGCTGTGCTGTGTAATTCCTGCCTGCTCAGCTGCTTGATTATTGCCAGCTGAGCAGCATGATTCCTCACAGCTGAGTTCCATGATTATTGCCTGCTGACTGTTTGATTCATGCCTACTCAGCTCTTTGTTTATTGCCTCCAGAGGCACATGATCAGTGTATGATAGCAAACATGCTCAGCGCATGATCAGTCACATGGTCAGCCCCATTAAGTCACGTGATCACTACATGATAGTCATGTGACCAGTCCATGCTCAGTCACGGTATCAGTGCATGATCAGACACGTGATCAGTGCATGATAGCCACGTGATCATTGCATGATAGCCACGTGATCAGTGCATGATCAGCCAGGTGATCAGTGAATGATTGCTACGTGATCAGTTCATGATTAGTCACGTGATCTGTGCATGACCAGGCAGGTGATCAGTGTATGACCAGCCACATGATCAGTGCATGATAGCCACGTGATCAGTGCATGATCAGTCACGTGACAAGTACATGGTAGCTGCGTGATAAGTGTATGACCAGCCAAGTGATCAGTGCATGATAGCCACGTGATCAGTGCATGATCAGTCACGTGATCAGTGCATGATCAGTCACGTGATCAGTGCCTGATCAGCCACATGATCAGTGCATGATCAGTCACGTGACCAGTACATGGTAGCTGCGTGATCATTTCATGATCAGCCACGTGAGCAGTGTATGATAGCCACGTGATCAGTGCTTGATCAGTCACGTGATCAGTGCATGATCAGTCACGTGATCAGTGCATGATCAGCCACATGATCAGTGCATGATCAATTACGTGATCAGTGCATGATCAGTCACGTGACCAGTACATGGTAGCTACGTGATCATTGCATGATCAGCCACGTGATCAGTACATGATATCCACCTGATCAGTGAATGATAGCCACGTGATTAGTGCATGATAGTCACGTGATCAGTGCATGATCATCCACGTGATCAGTGCATGTGGAGTCATGTAGTCAATGCATGATAGCGCCGTGATCAGTGCACGATCAGTCCCGTGATGAGTGTATGATCAGCCAAGTGATCAGTGCAAGATAGCTACGTGATCAGTGCATGATCAGTCACATGATCAGTGCATGATAGCCACGTGAGCAGTGCATACAATTACGTGATCAGTGCATGCGCAATCACGTGATCAGTGCATGAGAGCCACGTGATCAGTGCATGATCATTCACGTGATAGGTGTGTGATCAGCGACGTGAACAGTGCATGCTCAGTCACGTGATCAGGGCCTGCTGAGCTGCGTGATTACTGTCTGCTCATCTGCTTGACAATTGCCAGCTGAGCTGTACGATTCCTGCCTGTCATCTCCTTGACTATTGCCACCTGTGCTGCATAATTCCTGCCTGCTCATCTACTTGATTATTTCCAGCTGAGCAGCATGATTTCTCAGAGCTGAGTTCCATGATTATAGCCTGCTGACTGATTCCTGCCTACTCAGCTCTTTGTTCATTGCCTCCAGATGCACATGATCAGTGTGTGACACCAAACATGATCAGCACATGATCAGTCACATGATGAATGCATGATAAGCCAGGTGATCAGTGCATGATCAATTACGTGATCAGTGCATGATCAGTCATGTGACCAGTACATGGTAGCTGCGTGATCACTGCATGATCAGCCACGTGATAAGTGCATGTTCAATCACGTGTTCAGTGCATGATCAGCCACGTGATCAGTGCATGGTCAGACACGTGAACAGTGTATGATTAGCCACGTGATCAGTGCATGATATCCAAGTGATCAGTGCTTGATCAATCATGTGATCAGTGTATGATCAGCCACGTGAACAGTGCATGCTCAGTCACGTGATCAGGGCCTGCTGAGCTGCGTGATTACTGTCTGCTCATCTGCTTGACAATTGCCAGCTGAGCTGCATGATTCCTGCCTGTCATCTGCTTGACAATTGCCAGCTGTGCTGTGTAATTCCTGCCTGCTCAGCTGCTTGATTATTGCCAGCTGAGCAGCATGATTCCTCACAGCTGAGTTCCATGATTATTGCCTGCTGACTGTTTGATTCATGCCTACTCAGCTCTTTGTTTATTGCCTCCAGAGGCACATGATCAGTGTATGATAGCAAACATGCTCAGCGCATGATCAGTCAGATGGTCAGCCCCATTAAGTCACGTGATCACTACATGATAGTCATGTGACCAGTCCATGCTCAGTCATGGTATCAGTGCATGATCAGACACGTGATCAGTGCATGATAGCCACGTGATCATTGCATGATAGCCACGTGATCAGTGCATGATCAGCCAGGTGATCAGTGAATGATTGCTACGTGATCAGTTCATGATTAGTCACGTGATCTGTGCATGACCAGGCAGGTGATCAGTGTATGACCAGCCACATGATCAGTGCATGATAGCCACGTGATCAGTGCATGATCAGTCACCTGATGGGTGTATGATCAGTCATGTAATCTGTGCATGACCAGGCACGTGATCAGTGTATGACCAGCCACGTGATCAGTGCATGATAGCCACGTGATCAGTGCATGATCAATTACATCATCAGTGCATGATCAGTCACGTGACCAGTACATGGTAGCTGCGTGATCAGTGTATGACCAGCCACGTGATCAGTGCATGATAGCCACGTGATCAGTGCATGATCAGTCACGTGATTAGTGCCTGATCAGCCACATGATCAGTGCATGATCAGTCACGTGACCAGTACATGGTAGCTGCGTGATCAGTGTATGACCAGCCAAGTGATCAGTGCATGATAGCCACGTGATCATTGCATGATCAGCCACGTGATCAGTACATGATAGCCACGTGATCAGTGCATGATCAGTCATGTGATACGTGTGTGATCAGCCACGTGATCAGTGCATGATATCCACCTGATCAGTGAATGATAGCCACGTGATTAGTGCATGATAGTCACGTGATCAGTGCATGATCATCCACGTGATCAGTGCATGTGGAGTCATGTAGTCAATGCATGATAGCGCCGTGGTCAGTGCACGATCAGTCCCGTGATGAGTGTATGATCAGCCAAGTGATCAGTGCAAGATAGCTACGTGATCAGTGCATGATCAGTCACATGATCAGTGCATGATAGCCACGTGAGCAGTGCATACAATTACGTGATCAGTGCATGCGCAATCACGTGATCAGTGCATGAGAGCCACGTGATCAGTGCATGATCATTCACGTGATAGGTGTGTGATCAGCGACGTGAACAGTGCATGCTCAGTCACGTGATCAGGGCCTGCTGAGCTGCGTGATTACTGTCTGCTCATCTGCTTGACAATTGCCAGCTGAGCTGTACGATTCCTGCCTGTCATCTCCTTGACTATTGCCACCTGTGCTGCATAATTCCTGCCTGCTCATCTACTTGATTATTTCCAGCTGAGCAGCATGATTTCTCAGAGCTGAGTTCCATGATTATAGCCTGCTGACTGATTCCTGCCTACTCAGCTCTTTGTTCATTGCCTCCAGATGCACATGATCAGTGTGTGACACCAAACATGATCAGCACATGATCAGTCACATGATGAATGCATGATAAGCCAGGTGATCAGTGCATGATCAATTACGTGATCACTGCATGATCAGCCACGTGATAAGTGCATGTTCAATCACGTGTTCAGTGCATGATCAGCCACGTGATCAGTGCATGGTCAGACACGTGAACAGTGTATGATTAGCCACGTGATCAGTGCATGATATCCAAGTGATCAATGCTTGATCAATCACGTGATCAGTGTATGATCAGCCAGGTGAACAGTGCATGCTCAGTCACGTGATCAGGGCCTGCTGAGCTGCGTGATTACTGTCTGCTCATCTGCTTGACAATTGCCAGCTGAGCTGCATGATTCCTGCCTGTCATCTGCTTGACAATTGCCAGCTGTGCTGTGTAATTCCTGCCTGCTCAGCTGCTTGATTATTGCCAGCTGAGCAGCATGATTCCTCACAGCTGAGTTCCATGATTATTGCCTGCTGACTGTTTGATTCATGCCTACTCAGCTCTTTGTTTATTGCCTCCAGAGGCACATGATCAGTGTATGATAGCAAACATGCTCAGCGCATGATCAGTCACATGGTCAGCCCCATTAAGTCACGTGATCACTACATGATAGTCATGTGACCAGTCCATGCTCAGTCATGGTATCAGTGCATGATCAGACACGTGATCAGTGCATGATAGCCACGTGATCATTGCATGATAGCCACGTGATCAGTGCATGATCAGCCAGGTGATCAGTGAATGATTGCTACGTGATCAGTTCATGATTAGTCACGTGATCTGTGCATGACCAGGCAGGTGATCAGTGTATGACCAGCCACATGATCAGTGCATGATAGCCACGTGATCAGTGCATGATCAGTCACCTGATGGGTGTATGATCAGTCATGTAATCTGTGCATGACCAGGCACGTGATCAGTGTATGACCAGCCATGTGATCAGTGCATGATAGCCACGTGATCAGTGCATGATCAATTACATCATCAGTGCATGATCAGTCACGTGACCAGTACATGGTAGCTGCGTGATCAGTGTATGACCAGCCAAGTGATCAGTGCATGATAGCCACGTGATCAGTGCATGATCAGTCACCTGATTAGTGCCTGATCAGCCACATGATCAGTGCATGATCAGTCACGTGACCAGTACATGGTAGCTGCGTGATCAGTGTATGACCAGCCAAGTGATCAGTGCATGATAGCCACGTGATCATTGCATGATCAGCCACGTGATCAGTACATGATAGCCACGTGATCAGTGCATGATCAGTCATGTGATACGTGTGTGATCAGCCACGTGATCAGTGCATGATATCCACCTGATCAGTGAATGATAGCCACGTGATTAGTGCATGATAGTCACGTGATCAGTGCATGATCATCCACGTGATCAGTGCATGTGGAGTCATGTAGTCAATGCATGATAGCGCCGTGATCAGTGCACGATCAGTCCCGTGATGAGTGTATGATCAGCCAAGTGATCAGTGCAAGATAGCTACGTGATCAGTGCATGATCAGTCACATGATCAGTGCATGATAGCCACGTGAGCAGTGCATACAATTACGTGATCAGTGCATGCGCAATCACGTGATCAGTGCATGAGAGCCACGTGATCAGTGCATGATCATTCACATGATAGGTGTGTGATCAGCGACGTGAACAGTGCATGCTCAGTCACGTGATCAGGGCCTGCTGAGCTGCGTGATTACTGTCTGCTCATCTGCTTGACAATTGCCAGCTGAGCTGTACGATTCCTGCCTGTCATCTCCTTGACTATTGCCACCTGTGCTGCATAATTCCTGCCTGCTCATCTACTTGATTATTTCCAGCTGAGCAGCATGATTTCTCAGAGCTGAGTTCCATGATTATAGCCTGCTGACTGATTCCTGCCTACTCAGCTCTTTGTTCATTGCCTCCAGATGCACATGATCAGTGTGTGACACCAAACATGATCAGCACATGATCAGTCACATGATGAATGCATGATAAGCCAGGTGATCAGTGCATGATCAATTACGTGATCAGTGCATGATCAGTCATGTGACCAGTACATGGTAGCTGCGTGATCACTGCATGATCAGCCACGTGATAAGTGCATGTTCAATCACGTGTTCAGTGCATGATCAGCCACGTGATCAGTGCATGGTCAGACACGTGAACAGTGTATGATTAGCCACGTGATCAGTGCATGATATCCAAGTGATCAATGCTTGATCAATCACGTGATCAGTGTATGATCAGCCAGGTGAACAGTGCATGCTCAGTCACGTGATCAGGGCCTGCTGAGCTGCGTGATTCCTGTCTGCTCATCTGCTTGACAATTGCCAGCTGAGCTGCATGATTCCTGCCTGTCATCTGCTTGACAATTGCCAGCTGTGCTGTGTAATTCCTGCCTGCTCAGCTGCTTGATTATTGCCAGCTGAGCAGCATGATTCCTCACAGCTGAGTTCCATGATTATTGCCTGCTGACTGTTTGATTCATGCCTACTCAGCTCTTTGTTTATTGCCTCCAGAGGCACATGATCAGTGTATGATAGCAAACATGCTCAGCGCATGATCAGTCACATGGTCAGCCCCATTAAGTCACGTGATCACTACATGATAGTCATGTGACCAGTCCATGCTCAGTCATGGTATCAGTGCATGATCAGACACGTGATCAGTGCATGATAGCCACGTGATCATTGCATGATAGCCACGTGATCAGTGCATGATCAGCCAGGTGATCAGTGAATGATTGCTACGTGATCAGTTCATGATTAGTCACGTGATCTGTGCATGACCAGGCAGGTGATCAGTGTATGACCAGCCACATGATCAGTGCATGATAGCCACGTGATCAGTGCATGATCAGTCACCTGATGGGTGTATGATCAGTCACGTGACCGGTACATGGTAGCTACGTGATCATTGCATGATCAGCCACGTGAGTAGTGCATGATAGCCACGTGATCAGTGCATGATCAGTGACGTGATCAGTGCATGATCAGTCATGTAATCTGTGCATGACCAGGCACGTGATCAGTGTATGACCAGCCATGTGATCAGTGCATGATAGCCACGTGATCAGTGCATGATCAATTACATCATCAGTGCATGATCAGTCACGTGACCAGTACATGGTAGCTGCGTGATCAGTGTATGACCAGCCAAGTGATCAGTGCATGATAGCCACGTGATCAGTGCATGATCAGTCACGTGATCAGTGCCTGATCAGCCACATGATCAGTGCATGATCAGTCACGTGACCAGTACATGGTAGCTGCGTGATCAGTGTATGACCAGCCAAGTGATCAGTGCATGATAGCCACGTGATCAGTGCATGATCAGTCACGTGATCAGTGCCTGATCAGCCACATGATCAGTGCATGATCAGTCACGTGACCAGTACATGGTAGCTGCGTGATCATTTCATGATCAGCCATATTAGCAGTGCATGATAGCCACGTGATCAGTGCTTGATCAGTCACGTGATCAGTGCATGATCAGTCACGTGATCAGTGCATGATCAGCCACATGATCAGTGCATGATCAATTACGTGATCATTGCATGATCAGTCACGTGACCAGTACTTGGTAGCTACGTGATCATTGCATGATCAGCCACGTGATCAGTACATGATAGCCACGTGATCAGTGCATGATCAGTCATGTGATACGTGTGTGATCAGCCACGTGATCAGTGAATGATATCCACCTGATCAGTGAAAGATAGCCACGTGATTAGTGCATGATAGCCACGTGATCAGTGCATGATCATCCACGTGATCAGTGCATGTGGAGTCATGTAGTCAATGCCTGATAGCGCCGTGATCAGTGCACGATCAGTCCCGTGATGAGTGTATGATCAGCCAAGTGATCAGTGCACGATCAGTCACGTGATGAGTGTATGATCAGCCAAGTGATCAGTGCAAGATAGCCACGTGATCAGTGCATGATCAGTCACCTGATGGGTGTATGATCAGTCACGTGACCGGTACATGGTAGCTACATGATCATTGCATGATCAGCCACGTGAGTAGTGCATGATAGCCACGTGATCAGTGCATGATCAGTGACGTGATCAGTGCATGATCAGTCATGTAATCTGTGCATGACCAGGCACGTGACCAGTGTATGACCAGCCATGTGATCAGTGCATGATAGCCACGTGATCAGTGCATGATCAATTACATCATCAGTGCATGATCAGTCACGTGACCAGTACATGGTAGCTGCGTGATCAGTGTATGACCAGCCAAGTGATCAGTGCATGATAGCCACGTGATCAGTGCATGATCAGTCACGTGATCAGTGCCTGATCAGCCACATGATCAGTGCATGATCAGTCACGTGACCAGTACATGGTAGCTGCGTGATCATTTCATGATCAGCCACATTAGCAGTGCATGATAGCCACGTGATCAGTGCTTGATCAGTCACGTGATCAGTGCATGATCAGTCACGTGATCAGTGCATGATCAGCCACATGATCAGTGCATGATCAATTACGTGATCATTGCATGATCAGTCACGTGACCAGTACATGGTAGCTACGTGATCATTGCATGATCAGCCACGTGATCAGTACATGATAGCCACGTGATCAGTGCATGATCAGTCATGTGATACGTGTGTGATCAGCCACGTGATCAGTGCATGATATCCACCTGATCAGTGAATGATAGCCACGTGATTAGTGCATGATAGTCACGTGATCAGTGCATGATCATCCACGTGATCAGTGCATGTGGAGTCATGTAGTCAATGCATGATAGCGCCGTGATCAGTGCACGATCAGTCCCGTGATGAGTGTATGATCAGGCAAGTGATCTGTGCAAGATAGCTACGTGATCAGTGCATGATCAGTCACATGATCAGTGCATGAGAGCCACGTGATCAGTGCATGATCATTCACATGATAGGTGTGTGATCAGCGACGTGAACAGTGCATGCTCAGTCACGTGATCAGGGCCTGCTGAGCTGCGTGATTACTGTCTGCTCATCTGCTTGACAATTGCCAGCTGAGCTGTACGATTCCTGCCTGTCATCTCCTTGACTATTGCCACCTGTGCTGCATAATTCCTGCCTGCTCATCTACTTGATTATTTCCAGCTGAGCAGCATGATTTCTCAGAGCTGAGTTCCATGATTATAGCCTGCTGACTGATTCCTGCCTACTCAGCTCTTTGTTCATTGCCTCCAGATGCACATGATCAGTGTGTGACACCAAACATGATCAGCACATGATCAGTCACATGATGAATGCATGATAAGCCAGGTGATCAGTGCATGATCAATTACGTGATCAGTGCATGATCAGTCATGTGACCAGTACATGGTAGCTGCGTGATCACTGCATGATCAGCCACGTGATAAGTGCATGTTCAATCACGTGTTCAGTGCATGATCAGCCACGTGATCAGTGCATGGTCAGACACGTGAACAGTGTATGATTAGCCACGTGATCAGTGCATGATATCCAAGTGATCAATGCTTGATCAATCACGTGATCAGTGTATGATCAGCCAGGTGAACAGTGCATGCTCAGTCACGTGATCAGGGCCTGCTGAGCTGCGTGATTCCTGTCTGCTCATCTGCTTGACAATTGCCAGCTGAGCTGCATGATTCCTGCCTGTCATCTGCTTGACAATTGCCAGCTGTGCTGTGTAATTCCTGCCTGCTCAGCTGCTTGATTATTGCCAGCTGAGCAGCATGATTCCTCACAGCTGAGTTCCATGATTATTGCCTGCTGACTGTTTGATTCATGCCTACTCAGCTCTTTGTTTATTGCCTCCAGAGGCACATGATCAGTGTATGATAGCAAACATGCTCAGCGCATGATCAGTCACATGGTCAGCCCCATTAAGTCACGTGATCACTACATGATAGTCATGTGACCAGTCCATGCTCAGTTATGGTATCAGTGCATGATCAGACACGTGATCAGTGCATGATAGCCACGTGATCATTGCATGATAGCCACGTGATCAGTGCATGATCAGCCAGGTGATCAGTGAATGATTGCTACGTGATCAGTTCATGATTAGTCACGTGATCTGTGCATGACCAGGCAGGTGATCAGTGTATGACCAGCCACGTGATCAGTGCATGATAGCCACGTGATCAGTGCATGATCAGTCACCTGATGGGTGTATGATCAGTCACGTGACCGGTACATGGGAGCTACATGATCATTGCATGATCAGCCACGTGAGTAGTGCATGATAGCCACGTGATCAGTGCATGATCAGTGACGTGATCAGTGCATGATCAGTCATGTAATCTGTGCATGACCAGGCACGTGATCAGTGTATGACCAGCCATGTGATCAGTGCATGATAGCCACGTGATCAGTGCATGATCAATTACACCATCAGTGCATGATCAGTCACGTGACCAGTACATGGTAGCTGCGTGATCAGTGTATGACCAGCCAAGTGATCAGTGCATGATAGCCACGTGATCAGTGCATGATCAGTCACGTGATCAGTGCCTGATCAGCCACATGATCAGTGCATGATCAGTCACGTGACCAGTACATGGTAGCTGCGTGATCATTTCATGATCAGCCACATTAGCAGTGCATGATAGCCACGTGATCAGTGCTTGATCAGTCACGTGATCAGTGCATGATCAGTCACGTGATCAGTGCATGATCAGCCACATGATCAGTGCAAGATCAATTACGTGATCATTGCATGATCAGTCACGTGACCAGTACATGGTAGCTACGTGATCATTGCATGATCAGCCACGTGATCAGTACATGATAGCCACGTGATCAGTGCATGATCAGTCATGTGATACGTGTGTGATCAGCCACGTGATCAGTGCATGATATCCACCTGATCAGTGAATGATAGCCACGTGATTAGTGCATGATAGTCACGTGATCAGTGCATGATCATCCACGTGATCAGTGCATGTGGAGTCATGTAGTCAATGCCTGATAGCGCCGTGATCAGTGCACGATCAGTCCCGTGATGAGTGTATGATCAGCCAAGTGATCAGTGCAAGATAGCTACGTGATCAGTGCATGATCAGTCACATGATCAGTGCATGATAGCCACGTGAGCAGTGCATACAATTACGTGATCAGTGCATGCGCAATCACGTGATCAGTGCATGAGAGCCACGTGATCAGTGCATGATCATTCACATGATAGGTGTGTGATCAGCGACGTGAACAGTGCATGCTCAGTCATGTGATCAGGGCCTGCTGAGCTGCGTGATTACTGTCTGCTCATCTGCTTGACAATTGCCAGCTGAGCTGCATGATTCCTGCCTGTCATCTGCTTGACAATTGCCAGCTGTGCTGTGTAATTCCTGCCTGCTCAGCTGCTTGATTATTGCCAGCTGAGCAGCATGATTCCTCACAGCTGAGTTCCATGATTATTGCCTGCTGACTGTTTGATTCATGCCTACTCAGCTCTTTGTTTATTGCCTCCAGAGGCACATGATCAGTGTATGATAGCAAACATGCTCAGCGTATGATCAGTCACATGGTCAGCGCCATTAAGTCACGTGATCACTACATGATAGTCATGTGACCAGTCCATGCTCAGTCATGGTATCAGTGCATGATCAGACACGTGATCAGTGCATGATAGCCACGTGATCATTGCATGATAGCCACGTGATCAGTGCATGATCAGCCAGGTGATCAGTGAATGATTGCTACGTGATCAGTTCATGATTAGTCACGTGATCTGTGCATGACCAGGCAGGTGATCAGTGTATGACCAGCCACGTGATCAGTGCATGATAGCCACGTGATCAGTGCATGATCAGTCACCTGATGGGTGTATGATCAGTCACGTGACCGGTACATGGGAGCTACATGATCATTGCATGATCAGCCACGTGAGTAGTGCATGATAGCCACGTGATCAGTGCATGATCAGTGACGTGATCAGTGCATGATCAGTCATGTAATCTGTGCATGACCAGGCACGTGATCAGTGTATGACCAGCCATGTGATCAGTGCATGATAGCCACGTGATCAGTGCATGATCAATTACATCATCAGTGCATGATCAGTCACGTGACCAGTACATGGTAGCTGCGTGATCAGTGTATGACCAGCCAAGTGATCAGTGCATGATAGCCACGTGATCAGTGCATGATCAGTCACGTGATCAGTGCCTGATCAGCCACATGATCAGTGCATGATCAGTCACGTGACCAGTACATGGTAGCTGCGTGATCATTTCATGATCAGCCACATTAGCAGTGCATGATAGCCACGTGATCAGTGCTTGATCAGTCACGTGATCAGTGCATGATCAGTCACGTGATCAGTGCATGATCAGCCACATGATCAGTGCATGATCAATTACGTGATCATTGCATGATCAGTCACATGACCAGTACATGGTAGCTACGTGATCATTGCATGATCAGCCACGTGATCAGTACATGATAGCCACGTGATCAGTGCATGATCAGTCATGTGATACGTGTGTGATCAGCCACGTGATCAGTGCATGATATCCACCTGATCAGTGAATGATAGCCACGTGATTAGTGCATGATAGTCACGTGATCAGTGCATGATCATCCACGTGATCAGTGCATGTGGAGTCATGTAGTCAATGCATGATAGCGCCGTGATCAGTGCACGATCAGTCCCGTGATGAGTGTATGATCAGCCAAGTGATCAGTGCAAGATAGCTACGTGATCAGTGCATGATCAGTCACATGATCAGTGCATGATAGCCACGTGAGCAGTGCATACAATTACGTGATCAGTGCATGCGCAATCACGTGATCAGTGCATGAGAGCCACGTGATCAGTGCATGATCATTCACATGATAGGTGTGTGATCAGCGACGTGAACAGTGCATGCTCAGTCACGTGATCAGGGCCTGCTGAGCTGCGTGATTACTGTCTGCTCATCTGCTTGACAATTGCCAGCTGAGCTGTACGATTCCTGCCTGTCATCTCCTTGACTATTGCCACCTGTGCTGCATAATTCCTGCCTGCTCATCTACTTGATTATTTCCAGCTGAGCAGCATGATTTCTCAGAGCTGAGTTCCATGATTATAGCCTGCTGACTGATTCCTGCCTACTCAGCTCTTTGTTCATTGCCTCCAGATGCACATGATCAGTGTGTGACACCAAACATGATCAGCACATGATCAGTCACATGATGAATGCATGATAAGCCAGGTGATCAGTGCATGATCAATTACGTGATCAGTGCATGATCAGTCATGTGACCAGTACATGGTAGCTGCGTGATCACTGCATGATCAGCCACGTGATAAGTGCATGTTCAATCACGTGTTCAGTGCATGATCAGCCACGTGATCAGTGCATGGTCAGACACGTGAACAGTGTATGATTAGCCACGTGATCAGTGCATGATATCCAAGTGATCAATGCTTGATCAATCACGTGATCAGTGTATGATCAGCCAGGTGAACAGTGCATGCTCAGTCACGTGATCAGGGCCTGCTGAGCTGCGTGATTACTGTCTGCTCATCTGCTTGACAATTGCCAGCTGAGCTGCATGATTCCTGCCTGTCATCTGCTTGACAATTGCCAGCTGTGCTGTGTAATTCCTGCCTGCTCAGCTGCTTGATTATTGCCAGCTGAGCAGCATGATTCCTCACAGCTGAGTTCCATGATTATTGCCTGCTGACTGTTTGATTCATGCCTACTCAGCTCTTTGTTTATTGCCTCCAGAGGCACATGATCAGTGTATGATAGCAAACATGCTCAGCGCATGATCAGTCACATGGTCAGCCCCATTAAGTCACGTGATCACTACATGATAGTCATGTGACCAGTCCATGCTCAGTCATGGTATCAGTGCATGATCAGACACGTGATCAGTGCATGATAGCCACGTGATCATTGCATGATAGCCACGTGATCAGTGCATGATCAGCCAGGTGATCAGTGAATGATTGCTACGTGATCAGTTCATGATTAGTCACGTGATCTGTGCATGACCAGGCAGGTGATCAGTGTATGACCAGCCACGTGATCAGTGCATGATAGCCACGTGATCAGTGCATGATCAGTCACCTGATGGGTGTATGATCAGTCACGTGACCGGTACATGGGAGCTACATGATCATTGCATGATCAGCCACGTGAGTAGTGCATGATAGCCACGTGATCAGTGCATGATCAGTGACGTGATCAGTGCATGATCAGTCATGTAATCTGTGCATGACCAGGCACGTGATCAGTGTATGACCAGCCATGTGATCAGTGCATGATAGCCACGTGATCAGTGCATGATCAATTACACCATCAGTGCATGATCAGTCACGTGACCAGTACATGGTAGCTGCGTGATCAGTGTATGACCAGCCAAGTGATCAGTGCATGATAGCCACGTGATCAGTGCATGATCAGTCACGTGATCAGTGCCTGATCAGCCACATGATCAGTGCATGATCAGTCACGTGACCAGTACATGGTAGCTGCGTGATCATTTCATGATCAGCCACATTAGCAGTGCATGATAGCCACGTGATCAGTGCTTGATCAGTCACGTGATCAGTGCATGATCAGTCACGTGATCAGTGCATGATCAGCCACATGATCAGTGCATGATCAATTACGTGATCATTGCATGATCAGTCACGTGACCAGTACATGGTAGCTACGTGATCATTGCATGATCAGCCACGTGATCAGTACATGATAGCCACGTGATCAGTGCATGATCAGTCATGTGATACGTGTGTGATCAGCCACGTGATCAGTGCATGATATCCACCTGATCAGTGAATGATAGCCACGTGATTAGTGCATGATAGTCACGTGATCAGTGCATGATCATCCACGTGATCAGTGCATGTGGAGTCATGTAGTCAATGCATGATAGCGCCGTGATCAGTGCACGATCAGTCCCGTGATGAGTGTATGATCAGCCAAGTGATCAGTGCAAGATAGCTACGTGATCAGTGCATGATCAGTCACATGATCAGTGCATGATAGCCACGTGAGCAGTGCATACAATTACGTGATCAGTGCATGCGCAATCACGTGATCAGTGCATGAGAGCCACGTGATCAGTGCATGATCATTCACATGATAGGTGTGTGATCAGCGACGTGAACAGTGCATGCTCAGTCACGTGATCAGGGCCTGCTGAGCTGCGTGATTACTGTCTGCTCATCTGCTTGACAATTGCCAGCTGAGCTGTACGATTCCTGCCTGTCATCTCCTTGACTATTGCCACCTGTGCTGCATAATTCCTGCCTGCTCATCTACTTGATTATTTCCAGCTGAGCAGCATGATTTCTCAGAGCTGAGTTCCATGATTATAGCCTGCTGACTGATTCCTGCCTACTCAGCTCTTTGTTCATTGCCTCCAGATGCACATGATCAGTGTGTGACACCAAACATGATCAGCACATGATCAGTCACATGATGAATGCATGATAAGCCAGGTGATCAGTGCATGATCAATTACGTGATCAGTGCATGATCAGTCATGTGACCAGTACATGGTAGCTACGTGATCACTGCATGATCAGCCACGTGATAAGTGCATGTTCAATCACGTGTTCAGTGCATGATCAGCCACGTGATCAGTGCATGGTCAGACACGTGAACAGTGTATGATTAGCCACGTGATCAGTGCATGATATCCAAGTGATCAATGCTTGATCAATCACGTGATCAGTGTATGATCAGCCAGGTGAACAGTGCATGCTCAGTCACGTGATCAGGGCCTGCTGAGCTGCGTGATTACTGTCTGCTCATCTGCTTGACAATTGCCAGCTGAGCTGCATGATTCCTGCCTGTCATCTGCTTGACAATTGCCAGCTGTGCTGTGTAATTCCTGCCTGCTCAGCTGCTTGATTATTGCCAGCTGAGCAGCATGATTCCTCACAGCTGAGTTCCATGATTATTGCCTGCTGACTGTTTGATTCATGCCTACTCAGCTCTTTGTTTATTGCCTCCAGAGGCACATGATCAGTGTATGATAGCAAACATGCTCAGCGCATGATCAGTCACATGGTCAGCCCCATTAAGTCACGTGATCACTACATGATAGTCATGTGACCAGTCCATGCTCAGTCATGGTATCAGTGCATGATCAGACACGTGATCAGTGCATGATAGCCACGTGATCATTGCATGATAGCCACGTGATCAGTGCATGATCAGCCAGGTGATCAGTGAATGATTGCTACGTGATCAGTTCATGATTAGTCACGTGATCTGTGCATGACCAGGCAGGTGATCAGTGTATGACCAGCCACGTGATCAGTGCATGATAGCCACGTGATCAGTGCATGATCAGTCACCTGATGGGTGTATGATCAGTCACGTGACCGGTACATGGGAGCTACATGATCATTGCATGATCAGCCACGTGAGTAGTGCATGATAGCCACGTGATCAGTGCATGATCAGTGACGTGATCAGTGCATGATCAGTCATGTAATCTGTGCATGACCAGGCACGTGATCAGTGTATGACCAGCCATGTGATCAGTGCATGATAGCCACGTGATCAGTGCATGATCAATTACACCATCAGTGCATGATCAGTCACGTGACCAGTACATGGTAGCTGCGTGATCAGTGTATGACCAGCCAAGTGATCAGTGCATGATAGCCACGTGATCAGTGCATGATCAGTCACGTGATCAGTGCCTGATCAGCCACACGATCAGTGCATGATCAGTCACGTGACCAGTACATGGTAGCTGCGTGATCATTTCATGATCAGCCACATTAGCAGTGCATGATAGCCACGTGATCAGTGCTTGATCAGTCACGTGATCAGTGCATGATCAGTCACGTGATCAGTGCATGATCAGCCACATGATCAGTGCATGATCAATTACGTGATCATTGCATGATCAGTCACGTGACCAGTACATGGTAGCTACGTGATCATTGCATGATCAGCCACGTGATCAGTACATGATAGCCACGTGATCAGTGCATGATCAGTCATGTGATACGTGTGTGATCAGCCACGTGATCAGTGCATGATATCCACCTGATCAGTGAATGATAGCCACGTGATTAGTGCATGATAGTCACGTGATCAGTGCATGATCATCCACGTGATCAGTGCATGTGGAGTCATGCAGTCAATGCATGATAGCGCCGTGATCAGTGCACGATCAGTCCCGTGATGAGTGTATGATCAGCCAAGTGATCAGTGCAAGATAGCTACGTGATCAGTGCATGATCAGTCACATGATCAGTGCATGATAGCCACGTGAGCAGTGCATACAATTACGTGATCAGTGCATGCGCAATCACGTGATCAGTGCATGAGAGCCACGTGATCAGTGCATGATCATTCACATGATAGGTGTGTGATCAGCGACGTGAACAGTGCATGCTCAGTCACGTGATCAGGGCCTGCTGAGCTGCGTGATTACTGTCTGCTCATCTGCTTGACAATTGCCAGCTGAGCTGTACGATTCCTGCCTGTCATCTCCTTGACTATTGCCACCTGTGCTGCATAATTCCTGCCTGCTCATCTACTTGATTATTTCCAGCTGAGCAGCATGATTTCTCAGAGCTGAGTTCCATGATTATAGCCTGCTGACTGATTCCTGCCTACTCAGCTCTTTGTTCATTGCCTCCAGATGCACATGATCAGTGTGTGACACCAAACATGATCAGCACATGATCAGTCACATGATGAATGCATGATAAGCCAGGTGATCAGTGCATGATCAATTACGTGATCAGTGCATGATCAGTCATGTGACCAGTACATGGTAGCTGCGTGATCACTGCATGATCAGCCACGTGATAAGTGCATGTTCAATCACGTGTTCAGTGCATGATCAGCCACGTGATCAGTGCATGGTCAGACACGTGAACAGTGTATGATTAGCCACGTGATCAGTGCATGATATCCAAGTGATCAATGCTTGATCAATCACGTGATCAGTGTATGATCAGCCAGGTGAACAGTGCATGCTCAGTCACGTGATCAGGGCCTGCTGAGCTGCGTGATTACTGTCTGCTCATCTGCTTGACAATTGCCAGCTGAGCTGCATGATTCCTGCCTGTCATCTGCTTGACAATTGCCAGCTGTGCTGTGTAATTCCTGCCTGCTCAGCTGCTTGATTATTGCCAGCTGAGCAGCATGATTCCTCACAGCTGAGTTCCATGATTATTGCCTGCTGACTGTTTGATTCATGCCTACTCAGCTCTTTGTTTATTGCCTCCAGAGGCACATGATCAGTGTATGATAGCAAACATGCTCAGCGCATGATCAGTCACATGGTCAGCCCCATTAAGTCACGTGATCACTACATGATAGTCATGTGACCAGTCCATGCTCAGTCATGGTATCAGTGCATGATCAGACACGTGATCAGTGCATGATAGCCACGTGATCATTGCATGATAGCCACGTGATCAGTGCATGATCAGCCAGGTGATCAGTGAATGATTGCTACGTGATCAGTTCATGATTAGTCACGTGATCTGTGCATGACCAGGCAGGTGATCAGTGTATGACCAGCCACGTGATCAGTGCATGATAGCCACGTGATCAGTGCATGATCAGTCACCTGATGGGTGTATGATCAGTCACGTGACCGGTACATGGGAGCTACATGATCATTGCATGATCAGCCACGTGAGTAGTGCATGATAGCCACGTGATCAGTGCATGATCAGTGACGTGATCAGTGCATGATCAGTCATGTAATCTGTGCATGACCAGGCACGTGATCAGTGTATGACCAGCCATGTGATCAGTGCATGATAGCCACGTGATCAGTGCATGATCAATTACACCATCAGTGCATGATCAGTCACGTGACCAGTACATGGTAGCTGCGTGATCAGTGTATGACCAGCCAAGTGATCAGTGCATGATAGCCACGTGATCAGTGCATGATCAGTCACGTGATCAGTGCCTGATCAGCCACATGATCAGTGCATGATCAGTCGCGTGACCAGTACATGGTAGCTGCGTGATCATTTCATGGTCAGCCACATTAGCAGTGCATGATAGCCACGTGATCAGTGCTTGATCAGTCACGTGATCAGTGCATGATCAGTCACGTGATCAGTGCATGATCAGCCACATGATCAGTGCATGATCAATTACGTGATCATTGCATGATCAGTCACGTGACCAGTACATGGTAGCTACGTGATCATTGCATGATCAGCCACGTGATCAGTACATGATAGCCACGTGATCAGTGCATGATCAGTCATGTGATACGTGTGTGATCAGCCACGTGATCAGTGCATGATATCCACCTGATCAGTGAATGATAGCCACGTGATTAGTGCATGATAGTCACGTGATCAGTGCATGATCATCCACGTGATCAGTGCATGTGGAGTCATGTAGTCAATGCATGATAGCGCCGTGATCAGTGCACGATCAGTCCCGTGATGAGTGTATGATCAGCCAAGTGATCAGTGCAAGATAGCTACGTGATCAGTGCATGATCAGTCACATGATCAGTGCATGATAGCCACGTGAGCAGTGCATACAATTACGTGATCAGTGCATGCGCAATCACGTGATCAGTGCATGAGAGCCACGTGATCAGTGCATGATCATTCACATGATAGGTGTGTGATCAGCGACGTGAACAGTGCATGCTCAGTCACGTGATCAGGGCCTGCTGAGCTGCGTGATTACTGTCTGCTCATCTGCTTGACAATTGCCAGCTGAGCTGTACGATTCCTGCCTGTCATCTCCTTGACTATTGCCACCTGTGCTGCATAATTCCTGCCTGCTCATCTACTTGATTATTTCCAGCTGAGCAGCATGATTTCTCAGAGCTGAGTTCCATGATTATAGCCTGCTGACTGATTCCTGCCTACTCAGCTCTTTGTTCATTGCCTCCAGATGCACATGATCAGTGTGTGACACCAAACATGATCAGCACATGATCAGTCACATGATGAATGCATGATAAGCCAGGTGATCAGTGCATGATCAATTACGTGATCAGTGCATGATCAGTCATGTGACCAGTACATGGTAGCTGCGTGATCACTGCATGATCAGCCACGTGATAAGTGCATGTTCAATCAAGTGTTCAGTGCATGATCAGCCACGTGATCAGTGCATGGTCAGACACGTGAACAGTGTATGATTAGCCACGTGATCAGTGCATGATATCCAAGTGATCAATGCTTGATCAATCACGTGATCAGTGTATGATCAGCCAGGTGAACGGTGCATGCTCAGTCACGTGATCAGGGCCTGCTGAGCTGCATGATTCCTGTCTGCTCATCTGCTTGACAATTGCCAGCTGAGCTGCATGATTCCTGCCTGTCATCTGCTTGACAATTGCCAGCTGTGCTGTGTAATTCCTGCCTGCTCAGCTGCTTGATTATTGCCAGCTGAGCAGCATGATTCCTCACAGCTGAGTTCCATGATTATTGCCTGCTGACTGTTTGATTCATGCCTACTCAGCTCTTTGTTCATTGCCTCCAGAGGCACGTGATCAGTGTATGATAGCAAACATGCTCAGCGCATGATCAGTCACATGGTCAGCCCCATTACGTCACGTGATCACTACATGATAGTCATGTGACCAGTCCATGCTCAGTCATGGTATCAGTGCATGATCAGACACGTGATCAGTGCATGATAGCCACGTGATCAGTGCATGATAGCCACGTGATCAGTGCATGATCAGCCAGGTGATCAGTGAATGATTGCTACGTGATCAGTTCATGATTAGTCACGTGATCTGTGCATGACCAGGCAGGTGATCAGTGTATGACCAGCCACGTGATCAGTGCATGATAGCCACGTGATCAGTGCATGATCAGTCACCTGATGGGTGTATGATCAGTCACGTGACCAGTACATGGTAGCTACATGATCATTGCATGATCAGCCACGTGAGTAGTGCATGATAGCCACGTGATCAGTGCATGATCAGTGACGTGATCAGTGCATGATCAGTCATGTAATCTGTGCATGACCAGGCACGTGATCAGTGTATGACCAGCCATGTGATCAGTGCATGATAGCCACGTGATCAGTGCATGATCAATTACACCATCAGTGCATGATCAGTCACGTGACCAGTACATGGTAGCTGCGTGATCAGTGTATGACCAGCCAAGTGATCAGTGCATGATAGCCACGTGATCAGTGCATGATCAGTCACGTGATCAGTGCCTGATCAGCCACATGATCAGTGCATGATCAGTCACGTGACCAGTACATGGTAGCTGCGTGATCATTTCATGATCAGCCACATGAGCAGTGCATGATAGCCACGTGATCAGTGCTTGATCAGTCACGTGATCAGTGCATGATCAGTCACGTGATCAGTGCATGATCAGTCATGTAATCTGTGCATGATCAGGCACGTGATCAGTGTATGACCAGCCATGTGATCAGTGCATGATAGCCACGTGATCAGTGCATGATCAATTACATCATCAGTGCATGATCAGTCACGTGATCAGTACATGGTAGCTGCGTGATCAGTGTATGACCAGCCAAGTGATCAGTGCATGATAGTCGCGTGATCAGTGCATGATCAGTCACGTGATCAGTGCATGATCAGTCACGTGATCAGTGCCTGATCAGCCACGTGATCAGTGCATGATCAGTCATGTGACCAGTACATGGTAGCTGCGTGATCAGTGCATGATCAGCCACGTGGTCAGTGCATGATAGCCACGTGATCAGTGCTTGATCTGTCACGTGATCAGTGCATGATCAGTCACGTGATCAGTGCATGATCAGCCACATGATCAGTGCATGATCAATTACGTGATCAGTGCATGATCAGTCACGTGATCAGTACATGGTAGCTACGTGATCATTGCATGATCAGCCACGTGATCAGTACATGATAGCCACGTGATCAGTGCATGATCAGTCATGTGATACGTGTGTGATCAGCCACGTGATCAGTGCATGATATCCACCTGATCAGTGCATGATAGCCACGTGATTAGTGCATGATAGTCACGTGATCGGTGCATGATCATCCACGTGATCAGTGCATGATGAGTCATGTAGTCAATGCATGATAGCCCGTGATCAGTGCATGATCAGTCCCGTGATGAGTGCATGATCAGCCAAGTGATCAGTGCAAGATAGCTACGTGATCAGTGCATGATCAGTCACGTGATCAGTGCATGATCAGCCACGTGATCAGTGCATACAATTACGTGATCAGTGCATGCGCAATCACGTGATCAGTGCATGATAGCCACGTGATCAGTGCATGATCATTCACATGATCGGTGTGTGATCAGCGACGTGAACAGTGCATGCTCAGTCACGTGATCAGGGCCTGCTGAGCTGCGTGATTACTGTCTGCTCATCTGCTTGACAATTGCCAGCTGAGCTGCACGATTCCTGCCTGTCATCTGCTTGACTATTGCCACCTGTGCTGCATAATTCCTGCCTGCTCATCTACTTGATTATTTCCAGCTGAGCAGCATGATTTCTCAGAGCTGAGTTCCATGATTATAGCCTGCTGACTGATTCCTGCCTACTCAGCTCTTTGTTCATTGCCTCCAGATGCACATGATCAGTGTGTGACACCAAACATGATCAGCACATGATCAGTCACATGATCAGTGCATGATAAGCCACGTGATCAGTGCATGATCAATTACGTGATCAGTGCATGATCAGTCATGTGACCAGTACATAGTAGCTGCGTGATCACTGCATGATCAGCCACGTGATCAGTGCATGATCAGCCACGTGTTCAGTGCATGATCAGCCACGTGATCAGTGCATGGTCAGACACGTGAACAGTGTATGATTAGCCACGTGATCAGTGCATGATATCCAAGTGATCAATGCTTGATCAATCACGTGATCAGTGTATGATCAGCCACGTGAACAGTGCATGCTCAGTCACGTGATCAGGGCCTGCTGAGCTGCGTGATTACTGTCTGCTCATCTGCTTGACAATTGCCAGCTGAGCTGCATGATTCCTGCCTGTCATCTGCTTGACAATTGCCAGCTGTGCTGTGTAATTCCTGCCTGCTCAGCTGCTTGATTATTGCCAGCTGAGCAGCATGATTCCTCACAGCTGAGTTCCATGATTATTGCCTGCTGACTGTTTGATTCATGCCTACTCAGCTCTTTGTTTATTGCCTCCAGAGGCACATGATCAGTGTATGATAGCAAACATGCTCAGCGCATGATCAGTCACATGGTCAGCCCCATTAAGTCACGTGATCACTACATGATAGTCATGTGACCAGTCCATGCTCAGTCATGGTATCAGTGCATGATCAGACACGTGATCAGTGCATGATAGCCACGTGATCATTGCATGATAGCCACGTGATCAGTGCATGATCAGCCAGGTGATCAGTGAATGATTGCTACGTGATCAGTTCATGATTAGTCACGTGATCTGTGCATGACCAGGCAGGTGATCAGTGCATGACCAGCCACGTGATCAGTGCATGATAGCCACGTGATCAGTGCATGATCAGTCACGTGATGGGTGTATGATCAGTCACGTGACCGGTACATGGTAGCTACATGATCATTGCATGATCAGCCACGTGAGTAGTGCATGATAGCCACGTGATCAGTGCATGATCAGTGACGTGATCAGTGCATGATCAGTCATGTAATCTGTGCATGACCAGGCACGTGATCAGTGTATGACCAGCCATGTGATCAGTGCATGATAGCCACGTGATCAGTGCATGATCAATTACGCCATCAGTGCATGATCAGTCACGTGACCAGTACATGGTAGCTGCGTGATCAGTGTATGACCAGCCAAGTGATCAGTGCATGATAGCCACGTGATCAGTGCATGATCAGTCACGTGATCAGTGCCTGATCAGCCACATGATCAGTGCATGATCAGTCACGTGATCAGTGCATGATCAGTCACCTGATGGGTGTATGATCAGTCACGTGACCGGTACATGGTAGCTACATGATCATTGCATGATCAGCCACGTGAGTAGTGCATGATAGCCACGTGATCAGTGCATGATCAGTCATGTAATCTGTGCATGACCAGGCACGTGATCAGTGTATGACCAGCCATGTGATCAGTGCATGATAGCCACGTGATCAGTGCATGATCAATTACATCATCAGTGCATGATCAGTCACGTGACCAGTACATGGTAGCTGCGTGATCAGTGTATGACCAGCCAAGTGATCAGTGCATGATCAGTCACGTGATCAGTGCATGATCAGTCACGTGATCAGTGCATGATCAGTCACGTGATCAGTGCATGATCAGCCACATGATCGGTGCATGATCAGTCACGTGATCAGTACATGATCAGCTACGTGATCATTTCATGATCAGACACGTGATCAGTGCATGATAGCCACGTGATCAGTGCTTGATCAGTCACGTGATCAGTGCATGATCAGTCACGTGATCAGTGCATGATCAGCCACGTGATAAGTGCATGTTCAATCACGTGTTCAGTGCATGATCAGCCACGTGATCAGTGCATGGTCAGACACGTGAACAGTGTATGATCAGCCACGTGATCAGTGCATGATATCCAAGTGATCAGTGCATGATCAATCACGTGATCAGTGTATGATCAGCCACGTGAACAGTGCATGCTCAGTCACGTGATCAGGGCCTGCTGAGCTGCGTGATTACTGTCTGCTCATCTGCTTGACAATTGCCAGCTGAGCTGCATGATTCCTGCCTGTCATCTGCTTGACAATTGCCAGCTGTGCTGTGTAATTCCTGCCTGCTCAGCTGCTTGATTATTGCCAGCTGAGCAGCATGATTCCTCACAGCTGAGTTCCATGATTATTGCCTGCTGACTGTTTGATTCATGCCTACTCAGCTCTTTGTTTATTGCCTCCAGAGGCACATGATCAGTGTATGATAGCAAACATGATCAGCGCATGATCAGTCACATGGTCAGCCCCATTAAGTCACGTGATCACTACATGATAGTCATGTGACCAGTCCATGCTCAGTCATGGTATCAGTGCATGATCAGACACGTGATCAGTGCATGATAGCCACGTGATCAGTGCATGATAGCCACGTGATCAGTGCATGATCAGCCAGGTGATCAGTGAATGATTGCTACGTGATCAGTTCATGATTAGTCACGTGATCTGTGCATGACCAGGCAGGTGATCAGTGCATGATCAGCCACGTGATCAGTGCATGATAGCCACGTGATCAGTGCATGATCAGTCACCTGATGGGTGTATGATCAGTCACGTGACCGGTACATGGGAGCTACATGATCATTGCATGATCAGCCACGTGAGTAGTGCATGATAGCCACGTGATCAGTGCATGATCAGTGACGTGATCAGTGCATGATCAGTCATGTAATCTGTGCATGACCAGGCACGTGATCAGTGTATGACCAGCCATGTGATCAGTGCATGATAGCCACGTGATCAGTGCATGATCAATTACACGATCAGTGCATGATCAGTCACGTGACCAGTACATGGTAGCTGCGTGATCAGTGTATGACCAGCCAAGTGATCAGTGCATGATAGCCACGTGATCAGTGCATGATCAGTCACGTGATCAGTGCATGATCAGTCACGTGATCAGTGCATGATCAGTCACGTGACCAGTACATGGTAGCTGCGTGATCATTTCATGATCAGCCACATTAGCAGTGCATGATAGCCACGTGATCAGTGCATGATCAGTCACGTGATCAGTGCATGATCAGTCACGTGATCAGTGCATGATCAGCCACATGATCAGTGCATGATCAATTACGTGATCATTGCATGATCAGTCACGTGACCAGTACATGGTAGCTACGTGATCATTGCATGATCAGCCACGTGATCAGTGCATGATAGCCACGTGATCAGTGCATGATCAGTCATGTGATACGTGTGTGATCAGCCACGTGATCAGTGCATGATATCCACCTGATCAGTGCATGATAGCCACGTGATTAGTGCATGATAGTCACGTGATCAGTGCATGATCATCCACGTGATCAGTGCATGTGGAGTCATGTAGTCAATGCATGATAGCGCCGTGATCAGTGCACGATCAGTCCCGTGATGAGTGTATGATCAGCCAAGTGATCAGTGCAAGATAGCCACGTGATCAGTGCATGATCAGTCACATGATCAGTGCATGATAGCCACGTGAGCAGTGCATACAATTACGTGATCAGTGCATGCGCAATCACGTGATCAGTGCATGAGAGCCACGTGATCAGTGCATGATCATTCACATGATAGGTGTGTGATCAGCGACGTGAACAGTGCATGCTCAGTCACGTGATCAGGGCCTGCTGAGCTGCGTGATTACTGTCTGCTCATCTGCTTGACAATTGCCAGCTGAGCTGTACGATTCCTGCCTGTCATCTCCTTGACTATTGCCACCTGTGCTGCATAATTCCTGCCTGCTCATCTACTTGATTATTTCCAGCTGAGCAGCATGATTTCTCAGAGCTGAGTTCCATGATTATAGCCTGCTGACTGATTCCTGCCTACTCAGCTCTTTGTTCATTGCCTCCAGATGCACATGATCAGTGTGTGACACCAAACATGATCAGCACATGATCAGTCACATGATGAATGCATGATAAGCCAGGTGATCAGTGCATGATCAATTACGTGATCAGTGCATGATCAGTCATGTGACCAGTACATGGTAGCTGCGTGATCACTGCATGATCAGCCACGTGATAAGTGCATGATCAATCACGTGTTCAGTGCATGATCAGCCACGTGATCAGTGCATGGTCAGACACGTGAACAGTGTATGATTAGCCACGTGATCAGTGCATGATATCCAAGTGATCAATGCATGATCAATCACGTGATCAGTGTATGATCAGCCAGGTGAACAGTGCATGCTCAGTCACGTGATCAGGGCCTGCTGAGCTGCGTGATTACTGTCTGCTCATCTGCTTGACAATTGCCAGCTGAGCTGCATGATTCCTGCCTGTCATCTGCTTGACAATTGCCAGCTGTGCTGTGTAATTCCTGCCTGCTCAGCTGCTTGATTATTGCCAGCTGAGCAGCATGATTCCTCACAGCTGAGTTCCATGATTATTGCCTGCTGACTGTTTGATTCATGCCTACTCAGCTCTTTGTTTATTGCCTCCAGAGGCACATGATCAGTGTATGATAGCAAACATGATCAGCGCATGATCAGTCACATGGTCAGCCCCATTAAGTCACGTGATCACTACATGATAGTCATGTGACCAGTCCATGCTCAGTCATGGTATCAGTGCATGATCAGACACGTGATCAGTGCATGATAGCCACGTGATCATTGCATGATAGCCACGTGATCAGTGCATGATCAGCCAGGTGATCAGTGAATGATTGCTACGTGATCAGTTCATGATTAGTCACGTGATCTGTGCATGACCAGGCAGGTGATCAGTGTATGACCAGCCACGTGATCAGTGCATGATAGCCACGTGATCAGTGCATGATCAGTCACCTGATGGGTGTATGATCAGTCACGTGACCAGTACATGGTAGCTACATGATCATTGCATGATCAGCCACGTGAGTAGTACATGATAGCCACGTGATCAGTGCATGATCAGTGACGTGATCAGTGCATGATCAGTCATGTAATCTGTGCATGACCAGGCACGTGATCAGTGTATGATCAGCCACGTGATCAGTGCATGATAGCCACGTGATCAGTGCATGATCAATTACACGATCAGTGCATGATCAGTCACGTGACCAGTACATGGTAGCTGCGTGATCAGTGCATGATCAGCCACGTGATCAGTGCATGATAGCCACGTGATCAGTGCATGATCAGTCACGTGATCAGTGCATGATCAGCCACGTGATCAGTGCATGATCAGTCACGTGACCAGTACATGATAGCTGCGTGATCATTGCATGATCAGCCACATGATCAGTGCATGATAGCCACGTGATCAGTGCATGATCAGTCACGTGATCAGTGCATGATCAGTCACGTGATCAGTGCATGATCAGTCATGTAATCTATGCATGACCAGGCACGTGATCAGTGTATGACCAGCCACGTGATCAGTGCATGATAGCCACGTGATCAGTGCATGATCAATTACGTGATCAGTGCATGATCAGTCACGTGACCAGTACATGGCAGCTGCGTGATCAGTGCATGACAGCCACGTGATCAGTGCATGATCAGTCACGTGATCAGTGCATGATCAGTCACGTGATCAGTGCATGATCAGTCACGTGATCAGTGCATGATCAGCCACGTGATCAGTGCATGATCAGTCACGTGACCAGTACATGGTAGCTGCGTGATCATTGCATGATCAGCCACATTAGCAGTGCATGATAGCCACGTGATCAGTGCATGATCAGTCACGTGATCAGTGCATGATCAGTCACGTGATCAGTGCATGATCAGCCACATGATCAGTGCATGATCAATTACGTGATCAGTGCATGATCAGTCACGTGATCAGTACATGGTAGCTACGTGATCATTGCATGATCAGCCACGTGATCAGTGCATGATAGCCACGTGATCAGTGCATGATCAGTCATGTGATACGTGTGTGATCAGCCACGTGATCAGTGCATGATATCCACCTGATCAGTGAATGATAGCCACGTGATTAGTGCATGATAGTCACGTGATCAGTGCATGATCATCCACGTGATCAGTGCATGTGGAGTCATGTAGTCAATGCATGATAGCGCCGTGATCAGTGCATGATCAGTCCCGTGATGAGTGTATGATCAGCCAAGTGATCAGTGCATGATAGCTACGTGATCAGTGCATGATCAGTCACATGATCAGTGCATGATAGCCACGTGAGCAGTGCATACAATTACGTGATCAGTGCATGATCAATCACGTGATCAGTGCATGAGAGCCACGTGATCAGTGCATGATCATTCACATGATAGGTGTGTGATCAGCGACGTGAACAGTGCATGCTCAGTCACGTGATCAGGGCCTGCTGAGCTGCGTGATTACTGTCTGCTCATCTGCTTGACAATTGCCAGCTGAGCTGTACGATTCCTGCCTGTCATCTCCTTGACTATTGCCACCTGTGCTGCATAATTCCTGCCTGCTCATCTACTTGATTATTTCCAGCTGAGCAGCATGATTTCTCAGAGCTGAGTTCCATGATTATAGCCTGCTGACTGATTCCTGCCTACTCAGCTCTTTGTTCATTGCCTCCAGATGCACATGATCAGTGTGTGACACCAAACATGATCAGCACATGATCAGTCACATGATGAATGCATGATAAGCCAGGTGATCAGTGCATGATCAATTACGTGATCAGTGCATGATCAGTCATGTGACCAGTACATGGTAGCTGCGTGATCAGTGCATGATCAGCCACGTGATAAGTGCATGATCAATCACGTGATCAGTGCATGATCAGCCACGTGATCAGTGCATGGTCAGACACGTGAACAGTGTATGATTAGCCACGTGATCAGTGCATGATATCCAAGTGATCAGTGCATGATCAATCACGTGATCAGTGTATGATCAGCCACGTGAACAGTGCATGCTCAGTCACGTGATCAGGGCCTGCTGAGCTGCGTGATTACTGTCTGCTCATCTGCTTGACAATTGCCAGCTGAGCTGCATGATTCCTGCCTGTCATCTGCTTGACAATTGCCAGCTGTGCTGTGTAATTCCTGCCTGCTCAGCTGCTTGATTATTGCCAGCTGAGCAGCATGATTCCTCACAGCTGAGTTCCATGATTATTGCCTGCTGACTGTTTGATTCATGCCTACTCAGCTCTTTGTTTATTGCCTCCAGAGGCACATGATCAGTGTATGATAGCAAACATGATCAGCGCATGATCAGTCACATGGTCAGCCCCATTAAGTCACGTGATCACTACATGATAGTCATGTGATCAGTCCATGCTCAGTCATGGTATCAGTGCATGATCAGCCACGTGATCAGTGCATGATAGCCACGTGATCATTGCATGATAGCCACGTGATCAGTGCATGATCAGCCAGGTGATCAGTGAATGATTGCTACGTGATCAGTTCATGATTAGTCACGTGATCAGTGCATGACCAGGCAGGTGATCAGTGTATGATCAGCCACGTGATCAGTGCATGATAGCCACGTGATCAGTGCATGATCAGTCACCTGATGGGTGTATGATCAGTCACGTGACCAGTACATGGTAGCTACATGATCATTGCATGATCAGCCACGTGAGTAGTGCATGATAGCCACGTGATCAGTGCATGATCAGTGACGTGATCAGTGCATGATCAGTCATGTAATCTGTGCATGACCAGGCACGTGATCAGTGTATGACCAGCCATGTGATCAGTGCATGATAGCCACGTGATCAGTGCATGATCAATTACACGATCAGTGCATGATCAGTCACGTGACCAGTACATGGTAGCTGCGTGATCAGTGCATGATCAGCCACGTGATCAGTGCATGATAGCCACGTGATCAGTGCATGATCAGTCACGTGATCAGTGCATGATCAGCCACGTGATCAGTGCATGATCAGTCACGTGATCAGTGCATGATCAGTCACGTGATCAGTGCATGATCAGTCACGTGACAGTACATGGTAGCTACGTGATCAGTGCATGATCAGCCACGTGATCAGTGCATGATAGCCACGTGATCAGTGCATGATCAGTCACGTGATCAGTGCATGATCAGTCACGTGATCAGTGCATGATCAGCCACGTGATCAGTGCATGATAGCCACGTGATCAGTGCATGATCAATTACGTGATCAGTGCATGATCAGTCACGTGATCAGTACATGGTAGCCACGTGATCAGTGCATGATCAGCCACGTGATCAGTGCATGATCAGTCACGTGATCAGTGCATGATCAGTCACGTGATCAGTGCATGATCAGTCACGTGATCAGTGCATGATCAGCCACGTGATCAGTGCATGATCAGTCACGTGATCAGTGCATGGTAGCTGCGTGATCAGTGCATGATCAGCCACGTGATCAGTGCATGATAGCCACGTGATCAGTGCATGATCAGTCACGTGATCAGTGCATGATCAGTCACGTGATCAGTGCATGATCAGCCACGTGATCAGTGCATGATCAGTCACGTGATCAGTGCATGATCAGCCACGTGATCAGTGCATGATCAGTCACGTGATCAGTGCATGATCAGCCACGTGATCAGTGCATGATATCCACGTGATCAGTGCATGATAGCCACGTGATCAGTGCATGATAGTCACGTGATCAGTGCATGATCATCCACGTGATCAGTGCATGTGAGTCATGTAGTCAATGCATGATAGCCCGTGATCAGTGCATGATCAGTCCCGTGATCAGTGCATGATCAGCCACGTGATCAGTGCATGATAGCTACGTGATCAGTGCATGATCAGTCACGTGATCAGTGCATGATAGCCACGTGATCAGTGCATGACAATTACGTGATCAGTGCATGATCAATCACGTGATCAGTGCATGATAGCCACGTGATCAGTGCATGATCATTCACGTGATAGTGTGTGATCAGCCACGTGAACAGTGCATGCTCAGTCACGTGATCAGGGCCTGCTGAGCTGCGTGATTACTGTCTGCTCATCTGCTTGACAATTGCCAGCTGAGCTGTACGATTCCTGCCTGTCATCTCCTTGACAATTGCCACCTGTGCTGCATAATTCCTGCCTGCTCATCTACTTGATTATTGCCAGCTGAGCAGCATGATTTCTCAGAGCTGAGTTCCATGATTATAGCCTGCTGACTGATTCGTGCCTACTCAGCTCTTTGTTCATTGCCTCCAGATGCACATGATCAGTGTGTGACACCAAACATGATCAGCACATGATCAGTCACATGATGAATGCATGATAAGCCACGTGATCAGTGCATGATCAATTACGTGATCAGTGCATGATCAGTCATGTGATCAGTGCATGGTAGCTGTGATCAGTGCATGATCAGCCACGTGATCAGTGCATGATCAGTCACGTGATCAGTGCATGATCAGCCACGTGATCAGTGCATGGTCAGACACGTGAACAGTGTATGATCAGCCACGTGATCAGTGCATGATATCCAAGTGATCAGTGCATGATCAATCACGTGATCAGTGTATGATCAGCCACGTGAACAGTGCATGCTCAGTCACGTGATCAGGGCCTGCTGAGCTGCGTGATTACTGTCTGCTCATCTGCTTGACAATTGCCAGCTGAGCTGCATGATTCCTGCCTGTCATCTGCTTGACAATTGCCAGCTGTGCTGTGTAATTCCTGCCTGCTCAGCTGCTTGATTATTGCCAGCTGAGCAGCATGATTCCTCACAGCTGAGTTCCATGATTATTGCCTGCTGACTGTTTGATTCATGCCTACTCAGCTCTTTGTTTATTGCCTCCAGAGGCACATGATCAGTGTATGATAGCAAACATGATCAGCGCATGATCAGTCACATGATCAGCGCCATTAAGTCACGTGATCACTGCATGATAGTCATGTGATCAGTCCATGCTCAGTCATGGTATCAGTGCATGATCAGCCACGTGATCAGTGCATGATAGCCACGTGATCAGTGCATGATCAGCCACGTGATCAGTGCATGATCAGCCACGTGATCAGTGCATGATTGCTACGTGATCAGTGCATGATCAGTCACGTGATCAGTGCATGATCAGGCACGTGATCAGTGTATGATCAGCCACGTGATCAGTGCATGATAGCCACGTGATCAGTGCATGATCAGTCACTGATGGGTGTATGATCAGTCACGTGACCAGTACATGGTAGCTACGTGATCATTGCATGATCAGCCACGTGAGTAGTGCATGATAGCCACGTGATCAGTGCATGATCAGTCACGTGATCAGTGCATGATCAGTCATGTGATCAGTGCATGATCAGGCACGTGATCAGTGTATGATCAGCCATGTGATCAGTGCATGATAGCCACGTGATCAGTGCATGATCAATTACATGATCAGTGCATGATCAGTCACGTGATCAGTGCATGATAGCTGCGTGATCAGTGCATGATCAGCCACGTGATCAGTGCATGATAGCCACGTGATCAGTGCATGATCAGTCACGTGATCAGTGTGTGATCAGCCACGTGATCAGTGCATGATCAGTCACGTGATCAGTGCATGATCAGTCACGTGATCAGTGCATGATCAGTCACGTGACCAGTACATGGTAGCTACGTGATCAGTGCATGATCAGCCACGTGATAGTGCATGATAGCCACGTGATCAGTGCATGATCAGTCACGTGATCAGTGCATGATCAGGCACGTGATCAGTGCATGATCAGCCACGTGATCAGTGCATGATAGCCACGTGATCAGTGCATGATCAATTACGTGATCAGTGCATGATCAGTCACGTGATCAGTGCATGATAGCCACGTGATCAGTGCATGATCAGCCACGTGATCAGTGCATGATCAGCCACGTGATCAGTGCATGATCAGTCACGTGATCAGTGCATGATCAGTCACGTGATCAGTGCATGATCAGCCACGTGATCAGTGCATGATCAGTCACGTGACCAGTACATGGTAGCTGCGTGATCATTGCATGATCAGCCACATGAGCAGTGCATGATAGCCACGTGATCAGTGCATGATCAGTCACGTGATCAGTGCATGATCAGTCACGTGATCAGTGCATGATCAGCCACATGATCAGTGCATGATCAATTACGTGATCAGTGCATGATCAGTCACGTGACCAGTGCATGGTAGCTACGTGATCATTGCATGATCAGCCACGTGATCAGTGCATGATAGCCACGTGATCAGTGCATGATCAGTCATGTGATACGTGTGTGATCAGCCACGTGATCAGTGCATGATATCCACCTGATCAGTGCATGATAGCCACGTGATCAGTGCATGATAGTCACGTGATCAGTGCATGATCATCCACGTGATCAGTGCATGTGAGTCATGTAGTCAATGCATGATAGCGCCGTGATCAGTGCATGATCAGTCCCGTGATGAGTGTATGATCAGCCACGTGATCAGTGCATGATAGCTACGTGATCAGTGCATGATCAGTCACATGATCAGTGCATGATAGCCACGTGATCAGTGCATACAATTACGTGATCAGTGCATGATCAATCACGTGATCAGTGCATGAGAGCCACGTGATCAGTGCATGATCATTCACATGATAGTGTGTGATCAGCGACGTGAACAGTGCATGCTCAGTCACGTGATCAGGGCCTGCTGAGCTGCGTGATTACTGTCTGCTCATCTGCTTGACAATTGCCAGCTGAGCTGTACGATTCCTGCCTGTCATCTCCTTGACTATTGCCACCTGTGCTGCATAATTCCTGCCTGCTCATCTACTTGATTATTTCCAGCTGAGCAGCATGATTTCTCAGAGCTGAGTTCCATGATTATAGCCTGCTGACTGATTCCTGCCTACTCAGCTCTTTGTTCATTGCCTCCAGATGCACATGATCAGTGTGTGACACCAAACATGATCAGCACATGATCAGTCACATGATCAGTGCATGATAAGCCAGGTGATCAGTGCATGATCAATTACGTGATCAGTGCATGATCAGTCACGTGACCAGTGCATGGTAGCCGCGTGATCAGTGCATGATCAGCCACGTGATCAGTGCATGATCAATCACGTGATCAGTGCATGATCAGCCACGTGATCAGTGCATGGTCAGACACGTGAACAGTGTATGATCAGCCACGTGATCAGTGCATGATATCCAAGTGATCAGTGCATGATCAATCACGTGATCAGTGTATGATCAGCCACGTGAACAGTGCATGCTCAGTCACGTGATCAGGGCCTGCTGAGCTGCGTGATTACTGTCTGCTCATCTGCTTGACAATTGCCAGCTGAGCTGCATGATTCCTGCCTGTCATCTGCTTGACAATTGCCAGCTGTGCTGTGTAATTCCTGCCTGCTCAGCTGCTTGATTATTGCCAGCTGAGCAGCATGATTCCTCACAGCTGAGTTCCATGATTATTGCCTGCTGACTGTTTGATTCATGCCTACTCAGCTCTTTGTTTATTGCCTCCAGAGGCACATGATCAGTGTATGATAGCAAACATGATCAGCGCATGATCAGTCACATGATCAGCGCCATTAAGTCACGTGATCACTACATGATAGTCATGTGATCAGTCCATGCTCAGTCATGGTATCAGTGCATGATCAGCCACGTGATCAGTGCATGATAGCCACGTGATCAGTGCATGATAGCCACGTGATCAGTGCATGATCAGCCACGTGATCAGTGCATGATTGCTACGTGATCAGTGCATGATTAGTCACGTGATCAGTGCATGACCAGGCAGGTGATCAGTGTATGATCAGCCACGTGATCAGTGCATGATAGCCACGTGATCAGTGCATGATCAGTCACCTGATGGGTGTATGATCAGTCACGTGACCAGTACATGGTAGCTACATGATCATTGCATGATCAGCCACGTGAGTAGTGCATGATAGCCACGTGATCAGTGCATGATCAGTCACGTGATCAGTGCATGATCAGTCATGTGATCAGTGCATGACCAGGCACGTGATCAGTGTATGACCAGCCACGTGATCAGTGCATGATAGCCACGTGATCAGTGCATGATCAATTACATGATCAGTGCATGATCAGTCACGTGACCAGTGCATGGTAGCTGCGTGATCAGTGCATGATCAGCCACGTGATCAGTGCATGATAGCCACGTGATCAGTGCATGATCAGTCACGTGATCAGTGCATGATCAGCCACATGATCAGTGCATGATCAGTCACGTGATCAGTGCATGATCAGTCACGTGATCAGTGCATGATCAGTCACGTGATCAGTGCATGATAGCTACGTGATCAGTGCATGATCAGCCACGTGATCAGTGCATGATAGCCACGTGATCAGTGCATGATCAGTCATGTGATCAGTGCATGATCAGCACGTGATCAGTGCATGATCAGCCACGTGATCAGTGCATGATAGCCACGTGATCAGTGCATGATCAATTACGTGATCAGTGCATGATCAGTCACGTGATCAGTGCATGGTAGCTGCGTGATCAGTGCATGATCAGCCACGTGATCAGTGCATGATCAGTCACGTGATCAGTGCATGATCAGTCACGTGATCAGTGCATGATCAGTCACGTGATCAGTGCATGATCAGCCACGTGATCAGTGCATGATCAGTCACGTGACCAGTACATGGTAGCTGCGTGATCATTGCATGATCAGCCACGTTAGCAGTGCATGATAGCCACGTGATCAGTGCATGATCAGTCACGTGATCAGTGCATGATCAGTCACGTGATCAGTGCATGATCAGCCACATGATCAGTGCATGATCAATTACGTGATCAGTGCATGATCAGTCACGTGATCAGTACATGGTAGCTACGTGATCATTGCATGATCAGCCACGTGATCAGTGCATGATAGCCACGTGATCAGTGCATGATCAGTCATGTGATAGTGTGTGATCAGCCACGTGATCAGTGCATGATATCCACGTGATCAGTGCATGATAGCCACGTGATCAGTGCATGATAGTCACGTGATCAGTGCATGATCATCCACGTGATCAGTGCATGTGGAGTCATGTAGTCAGTGCATGATAGCGCCGTGATCAGTGCATGATCAGTCCCGTGATCAGTGCATGATCAGCCACGTGATCAGTGCATGATAGCTACGTGATCAGTGCATGATCAGTCACGTGATCAGTGCATGATAGCCACGTGATCAGTGCATACAATTACGTGATCAGTGCATGATCAATCACGTGATCAGTGCATGATAGCCACGTGATCAGTGCATGATCATTCACGTGATAGTGTGTGATCAGCCACGTGAACAGTGCATGCTCAGTCACGTGATCAGGGCCTGCTGAGCTGCGTGATTACTGTCTGCTCATCTGCTTGACAATTGCCAGCTGAGCTGTACGATTCCTGCCTGTCATCTCCTTGACTATTGCCACCTGTGCTGCATAATTCCTGCCTGCTCATCTACTTGATTATTGCCAGCTGAGCAGCATGATTTCTCAGAGCTGAGTTCCATGATTATAGCCTGCTGACTGATTCCTGCCTACTCAGCTCTTTGTTCATTGCCTCCAGATGCACATGATCAGGGTGTGACACCAAACATGATCAGCACATGATCAGTCACATGATCAATGCATGATAAGCCACGTGATCAGTGCATGATCAATTACGTGATCAGTGCATGATCAGTCATGTGACCAGTGCATGGTAGCTGCGTGATCAGTGCATGATCAGCCACGTGATCAGTGCATGATCAGTCACGTGATCAGTGCATGATCAGCCACGTGATCAGTGCATGGTCAGACACGTGAACAGTGTATGATCAGCCACGTGATCAGTGCATGATATCCAAGTGATCAGTGCATGATCAATCACGTGATCAGTGTATGATCAGCCACGTGAACAGTGCATGCTCAGTCACGTGATCAGGGCCTGCTGAGCTGCGTGATTACTGTCTGCTCATCTGCTTGACAATTGCCAGCTGAGCTGCATGATTCCTGCCTGTCATCTGCTTGACAATTGCCAGCTGTGCTGTGTAATTCCTGCCTGCTCAGCTGCTTGATTATTGCCAGCTGAGCAGCATGATTCCTCACAGCTGAGTTCCATGATTATTGCCTGCTGACTGTTTGATTCATGCCTACTCAGCTCTTTGTTTATTGCCTCCAGAGGCACATGATCAGTGTATGATAGCAAACATGATCAGCGCATGATCAGTCACATGATCAGCCCCATTAAGTCACGTGATCACTACATGATAGTCATGTGATCAGTCCATGCTCAGTCATGGTATCAGTGCATGATCAGCCACGTGATCAGTGCATGATAGCCACGTGATCAGTGCATGATCAGCCACGTGATCAGTGCATGATCAGCCACGTGATCAGTGCATGATTGCTACGTGATCAGTGCATGATCAGTCACGTGATCAGTGCATGATCAGGCACGTGATCAGTGCATGATCAGCCACGTGATCAGTGCATGATAGCCACGTGATCAGTGCATGATCAGTCAACTGATGGGTGTATGATCAGTCACGTGACCAGTACATGGTAGCTACATGATCATTGCATGATCAGCCACGTGAGTAGTGCATGATAGCCACGTGATCAGTGCATGATCAGTCACGTGATCAGTGCATGATCAGTCATGTGATCAGTGCATGATCAGGCACGTGATCAGTGCATGATCAGCCACGTGATCAGTGCATGATAGCCACGTGATCAGTGCATGATCAATTACATGATCAGTGCATGATCAGTCACGTGATCAGTGCATGGTAGCTGCGTGATCAGTGCATGATCAGCCACGTGATCAGTGCATGATAGCCACGTGATCAGTGCATGATCAGTCACGTGATCAGTGCATGATCAGCCACGTGATCAGTGCATGATCAGTCACGTGATCAGTGCATGATCAGTCACGTGATCAGTGCATGATCAGTCACGTGACCAGTGCATGATAGCTACGTGATCAGTGCATGATCAGCCACGTGATCAGTGCATGATAGCCACGTGATCAGTGCATGATCAGTCACGTGATCAGTGCATGATCAGGCACGTGATCAGTGCATGATCAGCCACGTGATCAGTGCATGATAGCCACGTGATCAGTGCATGATCAATTACGTGATCAGTGCATGATCAGTCACGTGACCAGTGCATGGTAGCTGCGTGATCAGTGCATGATCAGCCACGTGATCAGTGCATGATCAGTCACGTGATCAGTGCATGATCAGTCACGTGATCAGTGCATGATCAGTCACGTGATCAGTGCATGATCAGCCACGTGATCAGTGCATGATCAGTCACGTGATCAGTACATGGTAGCTGCGTGATCATTGCATGATCAGCCACATGAGCAGTGCATGATAGCCACGTGATCAGTGCATGATCAGTCACGTGATCAGTGCATGATCAGTCACGTGATCAGTGCATGATCAGCCACATGATCAGTGCATGATCAATTACGTGATCAGTGCATGATCAGTCACGTGATCAGTACATGGTAGCTACGTGATCATTGCATGATCAGCCACGTGATCAGTGCATGATAGCCACGTGATCAGTGCATGATCAGTCATGTGATACGTGTATGATCAGCCACGTGATCAGTGCATGATATCCACGTGATCAGTGCATGATAGCCACGTGATCAGTGCATGATAGTCACGTGATCAGTGCATGATCATCCACGTGATCAGTGCATGTGGAGTCATGTAGTCAATGCATGATAGCGCCGTGATCAGTGCATGATCAGTCCCGTGATCAGTGCATGATCAGCCACGTGATCAGTGCATGATAGCTACGTGATCAGTGCATGATCAGTCACATGATCAGTGCATGATAGCCACGTGATCAGTGCATGACAATTACGTGATCAGTGCATGATCAATCACGTGATCAGTGCATGAGAGCCACGTGATCAGTGCATGATCATTCACGTGATAGTGTGTGATCAGCCACGTGAACAGTGCATGCTCAGTCACGTGATCAGGGCCTGCTGAGCTGCGTGATTACTGTCTGCTCATCTGCTTGACAATTGCCAGCTGAGCTGTACGATTCCTGCCTGTCATCTCCTTGACTATTGCCACCTGTGCTGCATAATTCCTGCCTGCTCATCTACTTGATTATTTCCAGCTGAGCAGCATGATTTCTCAGAGCTGAGTTCCATGATTATAGCCTGCTGACTGATTCCTGCCTACTCAGCTCTTTGTTCATTGCCTCCAGATGCACATGATCAGTGTGTGACACCAAACATGATCAGCACATGATCAGTCACATGATCAGTGCATGATAAGCCAGGTGATCAGTGCATGATCAATTACGTGATCAGTGCATGATCAGTCATGTGACCAGTGCATGGTAGCTGCGTGATCAGTGCATGATCAGCCACGTGATCAGTGCATGATCAGTCACGTGATCAGTGCATGATCAGCCACGTGATCAGTGCATGGTCAGACACGTGAACAGTGTATGATCAGCCACGTGATCAGTGCATGATATCCAAGTGATCAGTGCATGATCAATCACGTGATCAGTGTATGATCAGCCACGTGAACAGTGCATGCTCAGTCACGTGATCAGGGCCTGCTGAGCTGCGTGATTACTGTCTGCTCATCTGCTTGACAATTGCCAGCTGAGCTGCATGATTCCTGCCTGTCATCTGCTTGACAATTGCCAGCTGTGCTGTGTAATTCCTGCCTGCTCAGCTGCTTGATTATTGCCAGCTGAGCAGCATGATTCCTCACAGCTGAGTTCCATGATTATTGCCTGCTGACTGTTTGATTCATGCCTACTCAGCTCTTTGTTTATTGCCTCCAGAGGCACATGATCAGTGTATGATAGCAAACATGATCAGCGCATGATCAGTCACATGATCAGCGCCATTAAGTCACGTGATCACTACATGATAGTCATGTGATCAGTCCATGCTCAGTCATGGTATCAGTGCATGATCAGCCACGTGATCAGTGCATGATAGCCACGTGATCAGTGCATGATAGCCACGTGATCAGTGCATGATCAGCCAGGTGATCAGTGCATGATTGCTACGTGATCAGTGCATGATTAGTCACGTGATCAGTGCATGACCAGGCAGGTGATCAGTGTATGATCAGCCACGTGATCAGTGCATGATAGCCACGTGATCAGTGCATGATCAGTCACTGATCAGTGTATGATCAGTCACGTGACCAGTACATGGTAGCTACATGATCATTGCATGATCAGCCACGTGAGTAGTGCATTATAGCCACGTGATCAGTGCATGATCAGTGACGTGATCAGTGCATGATCAGTCATGTGATCAGTGCATGACCAGGCACGTGATCAGTGTATGACCAGCCACGTGATCAGTGCATGATAGCCACGTGATCAGTGCATGATCAATTACACGATCAGTGCATGATCAGTCACGTGACCAGTGCATGGTAGCTGCGTGATCAGTGTATGATCAGCCACGTGATCAGTGCATGATAGCCACGTGATCAGTGCATGATCAGTCACGTGATCAGTGCATGATCAGCCACGTGATCAGTGCATGATCAGTCACGTGATCAGTGCATGATCAGTCACGTGATCAGTGCATGATCAGTCACGTGACCAGTACATGGTAGCTACGTGATCAGTGCATGATCAGCCACGTGATCAGTGCATGATAGCCACGTGATCAGTGCATGATCAGTCACGTGATCAGTGCATGATCAGGCACGTGATCAGTGCATGATCAGCCACGTGATCAGTGCATGATAGCCACGTGATCAGTGCATGATCAATTACGTGATCAGTGCATGATCAGTCACGTGACCAGTGCATGGTAGCTGCGTGATCAGTGCATGATCAGCCACGTGATCAGTGCATGATCAGCCACGTGATCAGTGCATGATCAGTCACGTGATCAGTGCATGATCAGTCACGTGATCAGTGCATGATCAGCCACGTGATCAGTGCATGATCAGTCACGTGACCAGTACATGGTAGCTGCGTGATCATTGCATGATCAGCCACGTGAGCAGTGCATGATAGCCACGTGATCAGTGCATGATCAGTCACGTGATCAGTGCATGATCAGTCACGTGATCAGTGCATGATCAGCCACGTGATCAGTGCATGATCAATTACGTGATCATTGCATGATCAGTCACGTGATCAGTACATGGTAGCTACGTGATCATTGCATGATCAGCCACGTGATCAGTGCATGATAGCCACGTGATCAGTGCATGATCAGTCATGTGATACGTGTATGATCAGCCACGTGATCAGTGCATGATATCCACGTGATCAGTGCATGATAGCCACGTGATCAGTGCATGATAGTCACGTGATCAGTGCATGATCATCCACGTGATCAGTGCATGTGGAGTCATGTAGTCAATGCATGATAGCCCGTGATCAGTGCATGATCAGTCCCGTGATCAGTGTATGATCAGCCAAGTGATCAGTGCATGATAGCTACGTGATCAGTGCATGATCAGTCACATGATCAGTGCATGATAGCCACGTGATCAGTGCATACAATTACGTGATCAGTGCATGCGCAATCACGTGATCAGTGCATGAGAGCCACGTGATCAGTGCATGATCATTCACATGATAGTGTGTGATCAGCGACGTGAACAGTGCATGCTCAGTCACGTGATCAGGGCCTGCTGAGCTGCGTGATTACTGTCTGCTCATCTGCTTGACAATTGCCAGCTGAGCTGTACGATTCCTGCCTGTCATCTCCTTGACTATTGCCACCTGTGCTGCATAATTCCTGCCTGCTCATCTACTTGATTATTTCCAGCTGAGCAGCATGATTTCTCAGAGCTGAGTTCCATGATTATAGCCTGCTGACTGATTCCTGCCTACTCAGCTCTTTGTTCATTGCCTCCAGATGCACATGATCAGTGTGTGACACCAAACATGATCAGCACATGATCAGTCACATGATCAATGCATGATAAGCCAGGTGATCAGTGCATGATCAATTACGTGATCAGTGCATGATCAGTCATGTGACCAGTGCATGGTAGCTGCGTGATCAGTGCATGATCAGCCACGTGATCAGTGCATGATCAGTCACGTGATCAGTGCATGATCAGCCACGTGATCAGTGCATGGTCAGACACGTGAACAGTGTATGATCAGCCACGTGATCAGTGCATGATATCCAAGTGATCAGTGCATGATCAATCACGTGATCAGTGTATGATCAGCCACGTGAACAGTGCATGCTCAGTCACGTGATCAGGGCCTGCTGAGCTGCGTGATTACTGTCTGCTCATCTGCTTGACAATTGCCAGCTGAGCTGCATGATTCCTGCCTGTCATCTGCTTGACAATTGCCAGCTGTGCTGTGTAATTCCTGCCTGCTCAGCTGCTTGATTATTGCCAGCTGAGCAGCATGATTCCTCACAGCTGAGTTCCATGATTATTGCCTGCTGACTGTTTGATTCATGCCTACTCAGCTCTTTGTTTATTGCCTCCAGAGGCACATGATCAGTGTATGATAGCAAACATGATCAGCGCATGATCAGTCACATGATCAGCGCCATTAAGTCACGTGATCACTACATGATAGTCATGTGATCAGTCCATGCTCAGTCACGGTATCAGTGCATGATCAGCCACGTGATCAGTGCATGATAGCCACGTGATCAGTGCATGATAGCCACGTGATCAGTGCATGATCAGCCACGTGATCAGTGCATGATTGCTACGTGATCAGTTCATGATTAGTCACGTGATCAGTGCATGACCAGGCAGGTGATCAGTGTATGATCAGCCACGTGATCAGTGCATGATAGCCACGTGATCAGTGCATGATCAGTCACCTGATGGGTGTATGATCAGTCACGTGACCAGTACATGGTAGCTACATGATCATTGCATGATCAGCCACGTGAGTAGTGCATGATAGCCACGTGATCAGTGCATGATCAGTGACGTGATCAGTGCATGATCAGTCATGTGATCAGTGCATGATCAGGCACGTGATCAGTGCATGATCAGCCATGATCAGTGCATGATAGCCACGTGATCAGTGCATGATCAATTACATCAGTGCATGATCAGTCACGTGATCAGTGCATGGTAGCTGCGTGATCAGTGCATGATCAGCCACGTGATCAGTGCATGATAGCCACGTGATCAGTGCATGATCAGTCACGTGATCAGTGCATGATCAGCCACGTGATCAGTGCATGATCAGTCACGTGATCAGTGCATGATCAGTCACGTGATCAGTGCATGATCAGTCACGTGACCAGTGCATGGTAGCTACGTGATCAGTGCATGATCAGCCACGTGATCAGTGCATGATAGCCACGTGATCAGTGCATGATCAGTCATGTGATCAGTGCATGATCAGTCACGTGATCAGTGCATGATCAGCCACGTGATCAGTGCATGATAGCCACGTGATCAGTGCATGATCAATTACGTGATCAGTGCATGATCAGTCACGTGATCAGTGCATGGTAGCTGCGTGATCAGTGCATGATCAGCCACGTGATCAGTGCATGATCAGTCACGTGATCAGTGCATGATCAGTCACGTGATCAGTGCATGATCAGCCACGTGATCAGTGCATGATCAGTCACGTGACCAGTGCATGGTAGCTGCGTGATCATTGCATGATCAGCCACATGAGCAGTGCATGATAGCCACGTGATCAGTGCATGATCAGTCACGTGATCAGTGCATGATCAGTCACGTGATCAGTGCATGATCAGCCACGTGATCAGTGCATGATCAATTACGTGATCAGTGCATGATCAGTCACGTGACCAGTGCATGGTAGCTACGTGATCAGTGCATGATCAGCCACGTGATCAGTGCATGATAGCCACGTGATCAGTGCATGATCAGTCATGTGATACGTGTGTGATCAGCCACGTGATCAGTGCATGATATCCACGTGATCAGTGCATGATAGCCACGTGATCAGTGCATGATAGTCACGTGATCAGTGCATGATCATCCACGTGATCAGTGCATGTGAGTCATGTAGTCAATGCATGATAGCCCGTGATCAGTGCATGATCAGTCCCGTGATCAGTGCATGATCAGCCACGTGATCAGTGCATGATAGCTACGTGATCAGTGCATGATCAGTCACGTGATCAGTGCATGATAGCCACGTGATCAGTGCATGACAATTACGTGATCAGTGCATGATCAATCACGTGATCAGTGCATGATAGCCACGTGATCAGTGCATGATCATTCACGTGATAGGTGTGTGATCAGCGACGTGATCAGTGCATGCTCAGTCACGTGATCAGGGCCTGCTGAGCTGCGTGATTACTGTCTGCTCATCTGCTTGACAATTGCCAGCTGAGCTGTACGATTCCTGCCTGTCATCTCCTTGACTATTGCCACCTGTGCTGCATAATTCCTGCCTGCTCATCTACTTGATTATTTCCAGCTGAGCAGCATGATTTCTCAGAGCTGAGTTCCATGATTATAGCCTGCTGACTGATTCCTGCCTACTCAGCTCTTTGTTCATTGCCTCCAGATGCACATGATCAGTGTGTGACACCAAACATGATCAGCACATGATCAGTCACATGATCAATGCATGATAAGCCACGTGATCAGTGCATGATCAATTACGTGATCAGTGCATGATCAGTCATGTGACCAGTGCATGGTAGCTGCGTGATCAGTGCATGATCAGCCACGTGATCAGTGCATGATCAGTCACGTGATCAGTGCATGATCAGCCACGTGATCAGTGCATGGTCAGACACGTGAACAGTGTATGATCAGCCACGTGATCAGTGCATGATATCCAAGTGATCAGTGCATGATCAATCACGTGATCAGTGTATGATCAGCCACGTGAACAGTGCATGCTCAGTCACGTGATCAGGGCCTGCTGAGCTGCGTGATTACTGTCTGCTCATCTGCTTGACAATTGCCAGCTGAGCTGCATGATTCCTGCCTGTCATCTGCTTGACAATTGCCAGCTGTGCTGTGTAATTCCTGCCTGCTCAGCTGCTTGATTATTGCCAGCTGAGCAGCATGATTCCTCACAGCTGAGTTCCATGATTATTGCCTGCTGACTGTTTGATTCATGCCTACTCAGCTCTTTGTTTATTGCCTCCAGAGGCACATGATCAGTGTATGATAGCAAACATGATCAGCGCATGATCAGTCACATGATCAGCGCCATTAAGTCACGTGATCACTACATGATAGTCATGTGATCAGTCCATGCTCAGTCATGGTATCAGTGCATGATCAGCCACGTGATCAGTGCATGATAGCCACGTGATCAGTGCATGATCAGCCACGTGATCAGTGCATGATCAGCCACGTGATCAGTGCATGATTGCTACGTGATCAGTGCATGATCAGTCACGTGATCAGTGCATGATCAGGCACGTGATCAGTGCATGATCAGCCACGTGATCAGTGCATGATAGCCACGTGATCAGTGCATGATCAGTCACTGATGGGTGTATGATCAGTCACGTGACCAGTACATGGTAGCTACATGATCATTGCATGATCAGCCACGTGATAGTGCATGATAGCCACGTGATCAGTGCATGATCAGTCACGTGATCAGTGCATGATCAGTCATGTGATCAGTGCATGACCAGGCACGTGATCAGTGTATGATCAGCCACGTGATCAGTGCATGATAGCCACGTGATCAGTGCATGATCAATTACACGATCAGTGCATGATCAGTCACGTGACCAGTGCATGGTAGCTGCGTGATCAGTGCATGATCAGCCACGTGATCAGTGCATGATAGCCACGTGATCAGTGCATGATCAGTCACGTGATCAGTGCATGATCAGCCACGTGATCAGTGCATGATCAGTCACGTGATCAGTGCATGATCAGTCACGTGATCAGTGCATGATCAGTCACGTGATCAGTGCATGATAGCTACGTGATCAGTGCATGATCAGCCACGTGATCAGTGCATGATAGCCACGTGATCAGTGCATGATCAGTCACGTGATCAGTGCATGATCAGGCACGTGATCAGTGCATGATCAGCCACGTGATCAGTGCATGATAGCCACGTGATCAGTGCATGATCAATTACGTGATCAGTGCATGATCAGTCACGTGATCAGTGCATGGTAGCTGCGTGATCAGTGCATGATCAGCCACGTGATCAGTGCATGATCAGTCACGTGATCAGTGCATGATCAGTCACGTGATCAGTGCATGATCAGTCACGTGATCAGTGCATGATCAGCCACGTGATCAGTGCATGATCAGTCACGTGATCAGTGCATGGTAGCTGCGTGATCATTGCATGATCAGCCACGTGAGCAGTGCATGATAGCCACGTGATCAGTGCATGATCAGTCACGTGATCAGTGCATGATCAGTCACGTGATCAGTGCATGATCAGCCACGTGATCAGTGCATGATCAATTACGTGATCAGTGCATGATCAGTCACGTGATCAGTACATGGTAGCTACGTGATCATTGCATGATCAGCCACGTGATCAGTGCATGATAGCCACGTGATCAGTGCATGATCAGTCATGTGATACGTGTGATCAGCCACGTGATCAGTGCATGATATCCACGTGATCAGTGCATGATAGCCACGTGATCAGTGCATGATAGTCACGTGATCAGTGCATGATCATCCACGTGATCAGTGCATGTCAGTCATGTGATCAGTGCATGATAGCCCGTGATCAGTGCATGATCAGTCCCGTGATCAGTGCATGATCAGCCACGTGATCAGTGCATGATAGCTACGTGATCAGTGCATGATCAGTCACGTGATCAGTGCATGATAGCCACGTGATCAGTGCATGACAATTACGTGATCAGTGCATGATCAATCACGTGATCAGTGCATGATAGCCACGTGATCAGTGCATGATCATTCACGTGATAGTGTGTGATCAGCCACGTGAACAGTGCATGCTCAGTCACGTGATCAGGGCCTGCTGAGCTGCGTGATTACTGTCTGCTCATCTGCTTGACAATTGCCAGCTGAGCTGTACGATTCCTGCCTGTCATCTCCTTGACAATTGCCACCTGTGCTGCATAATTCCTGCCTGCTCATCTACTTGATTATTGCCAGCTGAGCAGCATGATTTCTCAGAGCTGAGTTCCATGATTATAGCCTGCTGACTGATTCCTGCCTACTCAGCTCTTTGTTCATTGCCTCCAGATGCACATGATCAGTGTGTGACACCAAACATGATCAGCACATGATCAGTCACATGATCAGTGCATGATAAGCCACGTGATCAGTGCATGATCAATCACGTGATCAGTGCATGATCAGTCATGTGACCAGTGCATGGTAGCCACGTGATCAGTGCATGATCAGCCACGTGATCAGTGCATGATCAGTCACGTGATCAGTGCATGATCAGCCACGTGATCAGTGCATGGTCAGACACGTGAACAGTGTATGATCAGCCACGTGATCAGTGCATGATATCCAAGTGATCAGTGCATGATCAATCACGTGATCAGTGTATGATCAGCCACGTGAACAGTGCATGCTCAGTCACGTGATCAGGGCCTGCTGAGCTGCGTGATTACTGTCTGCTCATCTGCTTGACAATTGCCAGCTGAGCTGCATGATTCCTGCCTGTCATCTGCTTGACAATTGCCAGCTGTGCTGTGTAATTCCTGCCTGCTCAGCTGCTTGATTATTGCCAGCTGAGCAGCATGATTCCTCACAGCTGAGTTCCATGATTATTGCCTGCTGACTGTTTGATTCATGCCTACTCAGCTCTTTGTTTATTGCCTCCAGAGGCACATGATCAGTGTATGATAGCAAACATGATCAGCGCATGATCAGTCACATGATCAGCGCCATTAAGTCACGTGATCACTACATGATAGTCATGTGATCAGTCCATGCTCAGTCATGGTATCAGTGCATGATCAGCCACGTGATCAGTGCATGATAGCCACGTGATCAGTGCATGATCAGCCACGTGATCAGTGCATGATCAGCCACGTGATCAGTGCATGATTGCCACGTGATCAGTGCATGATCAGTCACGTGATCAGTGCATGATCAGGCACGTGATCAGTGCATGATCAGCCACGTGATCAGTGCATGATAGCCACGTGATCAGTGCATGATCAGTCACTGATGGGTGCATGATCAGTCACGTGACCAGTACATGGTAGCTACGTGATCATTGCATGATCAGCCACGTGATAGTGCATGATAGCCACGTGATCAGTGCATGATCAGTCACGTGATCAGTGCATGATCAGTCATGTGATCAGTGCATGATCAGGCACGTGATCAGTGCATGATCAGCCACGTGATCAGTGCATGATAGCCACGTGATCAGTGCATGATCAATTACGCCATCAGTGCATGATCAGTCACGTGATCAGTGCATGGTAGCTGCGTGATCAGTGCATGATCAGCCACGTGATCAGTGCATGATAGCCACGTGATCAGTGCATGATCAGTCACGTGATCAGTGCATGATCAGCCACGTGATCAGTGCATGATCAGTCACGTGATCAGTGCATGATCAGTCACGTGATCAGTGCATGATCAGTCACGTGATCAGTACATGATAGCTACGTGATCAGTGCATGATCAGCCACGTGATCAGTGCATGATAGCCACGTGATCAGTGCATGATCAGTCACGTGATCAGTGCATGATCAGGCACGTGATCAGTGCATGATCAGCCACGTGATCAGTGCATGATAGCCACGTGATCAGTGCATGATCAGTTACGTGATCAGTGCATGATCAGTCACGTGATCAGTGCATGGTAGCTGCGTGATCAGTGCATGATCAGCCACGTGATCAGTGCATGATCAGTCACGTGATCAGTGCATGATCAGTCACGTGATCAGTGCATGATCAGTCACGTGATCAGTGCATGATCAGCCACGTGATCAGTGCATGATCAGTCACGTGATCAGTACATGATAGCTGCGTGATCATTGCATGATCAGCCACATGATCAGTGCATGATAGCCACGTGATCAGTGCATGATCAGTCACGTGATCAGTGCATGATCAGTCACGTGATCAGTGCATGATCAGCCACGTGATCAGTGCATGATCAATTACGTGATCAGTGCATGATCAGTCACGTGACCAGTACATGGTACGTGATCATTGCATGATCAGCCACGTGATCAGTGCATGATAGCCACGTGATCAGTGCATGATCAGTCACGTGATCAGTGTATGATCAGCCACGTGATCAGTGCATGATATCCACGTGATCAGTGCATGATAGCCACGTGATCAGTGCATGATAGTCACGTGATCAGTGCATGATCAGCCACGTGATCAGTGCATGTCAGTCATGTATCAGTGCATGATAGCCCGTGATCAGTGCATGATCAGTCCCGTGATCAGTGCATGATCAGCCACGTGATCAGTGCATGATAGCTACGTGATCAGTGCATGATCAGTCACGTGATCAGTGCATGATAGCCACGTGATCAGTGCATGACAATTACGTGATCAGTGCATGATCAGCACGTGATCAGTGCATGATAGCCACGTGATCAGTGCATGATCAGTCACGTGATCAGTGTGTGATCAGCCACGTGAACAGTGCATGCTCAGTCACGTGATCAGGGCCTGCTGAGCTGCGTGATTACTGTCTGCTCATCTGCTTGACAATTGCCAGCTGAGCTGTACGATTCCTGCCTGTCATCTCCTTGACAATTGCCACCTGTGCTGCATAATTCCTGCCTGCTCATCTACTTGATTATTGCCAGCTGAGCAGCATGATTTCTCAGAGCTGAGTTCCATGATTATAGCCTGCTGACTGATTCCTGCCTACTCAGCTCTTTGTTCATTGCCTCCAGATGCACATGATCAGTGTGTGACACCAAACATGATCAGCACATGATCAGTCACATGATCAGTGCATGATAAGCCACGTGATCAGTGCATGATCAATCACGTGATCAGTGCATGATCAGTCATGTGACCAGTGCATGGTAGCTGCGTGATCAGTGCATGATCAGCCACGTGATCAGTGCATGATCAGTCACGTGATCAGTGCATGATCAGCCACGTGATCAGTGCATGGTCAGACACGTGAACAGTGTATGATCAGCCACGTGATCAGTGCATGATATCCAAGTGATCAGTGCATGATCAATCACGTGATCAGTGTATGATCAGCCACGTGAACAGTGCATGCTCAGTCACGTGATCAGGGCCTGCTGAGCTGCGTGATTACTGTCTGCTCATCTGCTTGACAATTGCCAGCTGAGCTGCATGATTCCTGCCTGTCATCTGCTTGACAATTGCCAGCTGTGCTGTGTAATTCCTGCCTGCTCAGCTGCTTGATTATTGCCAGCTGAGCAGCATGATTCCTCACAGCTGAGTTCCATGATTATTGCCTGCTGACTGTTTGATTCATGCCTACTCAGCTCTTTGTTTATTGCCTCCAGAGGCACATGATCAGTGTATGATAGCAAACATGATCAGCGCATGATCAGTCACATGATCAGCGCCATTAAGTCACGTGATCACTACATGATAGTCATGTGATCAGTCCATGCTCAGTCATGGTATCAGTGCATGATCAGCCACGTGATCAGTGCATGATAGCCACGTGATCAGTGCATGATAGCCACGTGATCAGTGCATGATCAGCCACGTGATCAGTGCATGATTGCCACGTGATCAGTGCATGATCAGTCACGTGATCAGTGCATGATCAGGCACGTGATCAGTGCATGATCAGCCACGTGATCAGTGCATGATAGCCACGTGATCAGTGCATGATCAGTCACGTGATCAGTGCATGATCAGTCACGTGACCAGTACATGGTAGCTACGTGATCATTGCATGATCAGCCACGTGATAGTGCATGATAGCCACGTGATCAGTGCATGATCAGTCACGTGATCAGTGCATGATCAGTCATGTGATCAGTGCATGATCAGGCACGTGATCAGTGCATGATCAGCCACGTGATCAGTGCATGATAGCCACGTGATCAGTGCATGATCAGTTACGTGATCAGTGCATGATCAGTCACGTGATCAGTGCATGGTAGCTGCGTGATCAGTGCATGATCAGCCACGTGATCAGTGCATGATAGCCACGTGATCAGTGCATGATCAGTCACGTGATCAGTGCATGATCAGCCACGTGATCAGTGCATGATCAGTCACGTGATCAGTGCATGATAGCACGTGATCAGTGCATGATCAGCCACGTGATCAGTGCATGATAGCCACGTGATCAGTGCATGATCAGTCACGTGATCAGTGCATGATCACACGTGATCAGTGCATGATCAGTCACGTGATCAGTGCATGATCAGGCACGTGATCAGTGCATGATCAGCCACGTGATCAGTGCATGATAGCCACGTGATCAGTGCATGATCAGTCACGTGATCAGTGCATGATCAGTCACGTGATCAGTGCATGATAGCTGCGTGATCAGTGCATGATCAGCCACGTGATCAGTGCATGATAGCCACGTGATCAGTGCATGATCAGTCACGTGATCAGTGCATGATCAGTCACGTGATCAGTGCATGATCAGCCACGTGATCAGTGCATGATCAGTCACGTGACCAGTGCATGATAGCTGCGTGATCATTGCATGATCAGCCACGTGAGCAGTGCATGATAGCCACGTGATCAGTGCATGATCAGTCACGTGATCAGTGCATGATCAGTCACGTGATCAGTGCATGATCAGCCACGTGATCAGTGCATGATCAGTTACGTGATCAGTGCATGATCAGTCACGTGATCAGTGCATGGTAGCTACGTGATCAGTGCATGATCAGCCACGTGATCAGTGCATGATAGCCACGTGATCAGTGCATGATCAGTCACGTGATCAGTGTGTGATCAGCCACGTGATCAGTGCATGATATCCACGTGATCAGTGCATGATAGCCACGTGATCAGTGCATGATAGTCACGTGATCAGTGCATGATCAGCCACGTGATCAGTGCATGATCAGTCATGTGTCAGTGCATGATAGCCCGTGATCAGTGCATGATCAGTCCCGTGATCAGTGCATGATCAGCCACGTGATCAGTGCATGATAGCCACGTGATCAGTGCATGATCAGTCACGTGATCAGTGCATGATCAGCCACGTGATCAGTGCATGACAGTTACGTGATCAGTGCATGATCAGTCACGTGATCAGTGCATGATAGCCACGTGATCAGTGCATGATCAGTCACGTGATCAGTGTGTGATCAGCCACGTGATCAGTGCATGCTCAGTCACGTGATCAGGGCCTGCTGAGCTGCGTGATTACTGTCTGCTCATCTGCTTGACAATTGCCAGCTGAGCTGTACGATTCCTGCCTGTCATCTGCTTGACTATTGCCACCTGTGCTGCATAATTCCTGCCTGCTCATCTACTTGATTATTGCCAGCTGAGCAGCATGATTTCTCAGAGCTGAGTTCCATGATTATAGCCTGCTGACTGATTCCTGCCTACTCAGCTCTTTGTTCATTGCCTCCAGATGCACATGATCAGTGTGTGACACCAAACATGATCAGCACATGATCAGTCACATGATCAGTGCATGATAAGCCACGTGATCAGTGCATGATCAGTCACGTGATCAGTGCATGATCAGTCACGTGATCAGTGCATGGTAGCCACGTGATCAGTGCATGATCAGCCACGTGATCAGTGCATGATCAGTCACGTGATCAGTGCATGATCAGCCACGTGATCAGTGCATGGTCAGACACGTGAACAGTGTATGATCAGCCACGTGATCAGTGCATGATATCCAAGTGATCAGTGCATGATCAATCACGTGATCAGTGTATGATCAGCCACGTGAACAGTGCATGCTCAGTCACGTGATCAGGGCCTGCTGAGCTGCGTGATTACTGTCTGCTCATCTGCTTGACAATTGCCAGCTGAGCTGCATGATTCCTGCCTGTCATCTGCTTGACAATTGCCAGCTGTGCTGTGTAATTCCTGCCTGCTCAGCTGCTTGATTATTGCCAGCTGAGCAGCATGATTCCTCACAGCTGAGTTCCATGATTATTGCCTGCTGACTGTTTGATTCATGCCTACTCAGCTCTTTGTTTATTGCCTCCAGAGGCACATGATCAGTGTATGATAGCAAACATGATCAGCGCATGATCAGTCACATGATCAGCGCCATTAAGTCACGTGATCACTACATGATAGTCATGTGATCAGTCCATGCTCAGTCACGGTATCAGTGCATGATCAGCCACGTGATCAGTGCATGATAGCCACGTGATCAGTGCATGATCAGCCACGTGATCAGTGCATGATCAGCCACGTGATCAGTGCATGATTGCCACGTGATCAGTGCATGATCAGTCACGTGATCAGTGCATGATCAGGCACGTGATCAGTGCATGATCAGCCACGTGATCAGTGCATGATAGCCACGTGATCAGTGCATGATCAGTCACTGATCAGTGCATGATCAGTCACGTGACCAGTACATGGTAGCTACATGATCATTGCATGATCAGCCACGTGATAGTGCATGATAGCCACGTGATCAGTGCATGATCAGTCACGTGATCAGTGCATGATCAGTCATGTGATCAGTGCATGATCAGGCACGTGATCAGTGCATGATCAGCCACGTGATCAGTGCATGATAGCCACGTGATCAGTGCATGATCAATTACGTGATCAGTGCATGATCAGTCACGTGATCAGTGCATGATAGCTGCGTGATCAGTGCATGATCAGCCACGTGATCAGTGCATGATAGCCACGTGATCAGTGCATGATCAGTCACGTGATCAGTGCATGATCAGCCACGTGATCAGTGCATGATCAGTCACGTGATCAGTGCATGATCAGTCACGTGATCAGTGCATGATCAGTCACGTGATCAGTGCATGATAGCCACGTGATCAGTGCATGATCAGCCACGTGATCAGTGCATGATCAGCCACGTGATCAGTGCATGATCAGTCACGTGATCAGTGCATGATCAGTCACGTGATCAGTGCATGATCAGCCACGTGATCAGTGCATGATAGCCACGTGATCAGTGCATGATCAGTTACGTGATCAGTGCATGATCAGTCACGTGATCAGTGCATGATAGCTGCGTGATCAGTGCATGATCAGCCACGTGATCAGTGCATGATCAGTCACGTGATCAGTGCATGATCAGTCACGTGATCAGTGCATGATCAGTCACGTGATCAGTGCATGATCAGCCACGTGATCAGTGCATGATCAGTCACGTGATCAGTGCATGGTAGCTGCGTGATCATTGCATGATCAGCCACGTGAGCAGTGCATGATAGCCACGTGATCAGTGCATGATCAGTCACGTGATCAGTGCATGATCAGTCACGTGATCAGTGCATGATCAGCCACGTGATCAGTGCATGATCAATTACGTGATCAGTGCATGATCAGTCACGTGATCAGTGCATGGTAGCTACGTGATCAGTGCATGATCAGCCACGTGATCAGTGCATGATAGCCACGTGATCAGTGCATGATCAGTCACGTGATCAGTGCATGATCAGCCACGTGATCAGTGCATGATATCCACGTGATCAGTGCATGATAGCCACGTGATCAGTGCATGATAGTCACGTGATCAGTGCATGATCATCCACGTGATCAGTGCATGTCAGTCATGTATCAGTGCATGATAGCCCGTGATCAGTGCATGATCAGTCCCGTGATCAGTGCATGATCAGCCACGTGATCAGTGCATGATAGCTACGTGATCAGTGCATGATCAGTCACGTGATCAGTGCATGATAGCCACGTGATCAGTGCATGACAATCACGTGATCAGTGCATGATCAATCACGTGATCAGTGCATGATAGCCACGTGATCAGTGCATGATCAGTCACGTGATCAGTGTGTGATCAGCCACGTGAACAGTGCATGCTCAGTCACGTGATCAGGGCCTGCTGAGCTGCGTGATTACTGTCTGCTCATCTGCTTGACAATTGCCAGCTGAGCTGTACGATTCCTGCCTGTCATCTGCTTGACAATTGCCACCTGTGCTGCATAATTCCTGCCTGCTCATCTACTTGATTATTGCCAGCTGAGCAGCATGATTTCTCAGAGCTGAGTTCCATGATTATAGCCTGCTGACTGATTCCTGCCTACTCAGCTCTTTGTTCATTGCCTCCAGATGCACATGATCAGTGTATGACACCAAACATGATCAGCACATGATCAGTCACATGATCAGTGCATGATAAGCCACGTGATCAGTGCATGATCAATTACGTGATCAGTGCATGATCAGTCACGTGATCAGTACATGATAGCTACGTGATCAGTGCATGATCAGCCACGTGATCAGTGCATGATCAGTCACGTGATCAGTGCATGATCAGCCACGTGATCAGTGCATGATCAGACACGTGATCAGTGCATGATCAGCCACGTGATCAGTGCATGATATCCACGTGATCAGTGCATGATCAGTCACGTGATCAGTGTATGATCAGCCACGTGAACAGTGCATGCTCAGTCACGTGATCAGGGCCTGCTGAGCTGCGTGATTCCTGCCTGTCATCTGCTTGACAATTGCCAGCTGTGCTGTGTAATTCCTGCCTGCTCAGCTGCTTGATTATTGCCAGCTGAGCAGCATGATTCCTCACAGCTGAGTTCCATGATTATTGCCTGCTGACTGTTTGATTCATGCCTACTCAGCTCTTTGTTTATTGCCTCCAGAGGCACATGATCAGTGTATGATAGCAAACATGATCAGTGCATGATCAGTCACATGATCAGCGCCATTAAGTCACGTGATCACTACATGATAGTCATGTGATCAGTCCATGCTCAGTCACGGTATCAGTGCATGATCAGCCACGTGATCAGTGCATGATAGCCACGTGATCAGTGCATGATCAGCCACGTGATCAGTGCATGATCAGCCACGTGATCAGTGCATGATTGCCACGTGATCAGTGCATGATCAGTCACGTGATCAGTGCATGATCAGGCACGTGATCAGTGCATGATCAGCCACGTGATCAGTGCATGATAGCCACGTGATCAGTGCATGATCAGTCACGTGATCAGTGCATGATCAGTCACGTGACCAGTACATGGTAGCTACATGATCATTGCATGATCAGCCACGTGATAGTGCATGATAGCCACGTGATCAGTGCATGATCAGTCACGTGATCAGTGCATGATCAGTCATGTGATCAGTGCATGATCAGGCACGTGATCAGTGCATGATCAGCCACGTGATCAGTGCATGATAGCCACGTGATCAGTGCATGATCAATTACACGATCAGTGCATGATCAGTCACGTGATCAGTGCATGGTAGCTGCGTGATCAGTGCATGATCAGCCACGTGATCAGTGCATGATAGCCACGTGATCAGTGCATGATCAGTCACGTGATCAGTGCATGATCAGCCACGTGATCAGTGCATGATCAGTCACGTGATCAGTGCATGATCAGTCACGTGATCAGTGCATGATCAGTCACGTGATCAGTGCATGATAGCTACGTGATCAGTGCATGATCAGCCACGTGATCAGTGCATGATAGCCACGTGATCAGTGCATGATCAGTCACGTGATCAGTGCATGATCAGTCACGTGATCAGTGCATGATCAGCCACGTGATCAGTGCATGATAGCCACGTGATCAGTGCATGATCAGTTACGTGATCAGTGCATGATCAGTCACGTGACCAGTGCATGATAGCTGCGTGATCAGTGCATGATCAGCCACGTGATCAGTGCATGATCAGTCACGTGATCAGTGCATGATCAGTCACGTGATCAGTGCATGATCAGTCACGTGATCAGTGCATGATCAGCCACGTGATCAGTGCATGATCAGTCACGTGATCAGTACATGGTAGCTGCGTGATCATTGCATGATCAGCCACATGAGCAGTGCATGATAGCCACGTGATCAGTGCATGATCAGTCACGTGATCAGTGCATGATCAGTCACGTGATCAGTGCATGATCAGCCACGTGATCAGTGCATGATCAATTACGTGATCAGTGCATGATCAGTCACGTGATCAGTGCATGGTAGCTACGTGATCAGTGCATGATCAGCCACGTGATCAGTGCATGATAGCCACGTGATCAGTGCATGATCAGTCATGTGATCAGTGCATGATCAGCCACGTGATCAGTGCATGATATCCACGTGATCAGTGCATGATAGCCACGTGATCAGTGCATGATAGTCACGTGATCAGTGCATGATCATCCACGTGATCAGTGCATGAGTCATGTAGTCAATGCATGATAGCGCCGTGATCAGTGCATGATCAGTCCCGTGATCAGTGCATGATCAGCCACGTGATCAGTGCATGATAGCCACGTGATCAGTGCATGATCAGTCACGTGATCAGTGCATGATAGCCACGTGATCAGTGCATGACAATTACGTGATCAGTGCATGATCAGCCACGTGATCAGTGCATGATAGCCACGTGATCAGTGCATGATCATTCACGTGATAGTGTGTGATCAGCCACGTGAACAGTGCATGCTCAGTCACGTGATCAGGGCCTGCTGAGCTGCGTGATTACTGTCTGCTCATCTGCTTGACAATTGCCAGCTGAGCTGTACGATTCCTGCCTGTCATCTCCTTGACAATTGCCACCTGTGCTGCATAATTCCTGCCTGCTCATCTACTTGATTATTGCCAGCTGAGCAGCATGATTTCTCAGAGCTGAGTTCCATGATTATAGCCTGCTGACTGATTCCTGCCTACTCAGCTCTTTGTTCATTGCCTCCAGATGCACATGATCAGTGTGTGACACCAAACATGATCAGCACATGATCAGTCACATGATCAGTGCATGATAAGCCACGTGATCAGTGCATGATCAATCACGTGATCAGTGCATGATCAGTCATGTGACCAGTGCATGGTAGCCACGTGATCAGTGCATGATCAGCCACGTGATCAGTGCATGATCAGTCACGTGATCAGTGCATGATCAGCCACGTGATCAGTGCATGGTCAGACACGTGAACAGTGTATGATCAGCCACGTGATCAGTGCATGATATCCAAGTGATCAGTGCATGATCAATCACGTGATCAGTGTATGATCAGCCACGTGAACAGTGCATGCTCAGTCACGTGATCAGGGCCTGCTGAGCTGCGTGATTACTGTCTGCTCATCTGCTTGACAATTGCCAGCTGAGCTGCATGATTCCTGCCTGTCATCTGCTTGACAATTGCCAGCTGTGCTGTGTAATTCCTGCCTGCTCAGCTGCTTGATTATTGCCAGCTGAGCAGCATGATTCCTCACAGCTGAGTTCCATGATTATTGCCTGCTGACTGTTTGATTCATGCCTACTCAGCTCTTTGTTTATTGCCTCCAGAGGCACATGATCAGTGTATGATAGCAAACATGATCAGCGCATGATCAGTCACATGATCAGCGCCATTAAGTCACGTGATCACTACATGATAGTCATGTGATCAGTCCATGCTCAGTCATGGTATCAGTGCATGATCAGCCACGTGATCAGTGCATGATAGCCACGTGATCAGTGCATGATAGCCACGTGATCAGTGCATGATCAGCCACGTGATCAGTGCATGATTGCCACGTGATCAGTGCATGATCAGTCACGTGATCAGTGCATGATCAGGCACGTGATCAGTGTATGATCAGCCACGTGATCAGTGCATGATAGCCACGTGATCAGTGCATGATCAGTCACGTGATGGGTGTATGATCAGTCACGTGACCTGCACATGGTAGCTACATGATCATTGCATGATCAGCCACGTGAGTAGTGCATGATAGCCACGTGATCAGTGCATGATCAGTCACGTGATCAGTGCATGATCAGTCCTGTGATCAGTGCATGATCAGGCACGTGATCAGTGCATGATCAGCCACGTGATCAGTGCATGATAGCCACGTGATCAGTGCATGATCAATTACATGATCAGTGCATGATCAGTCACGTGATCAGTGCATGATAGCTGCGTGATCAGTGCATGATCAGCCACGTGATCAGTGCATGATAGCCACGTGATCAGTGCATGATCAGTCACGTGATCAGTGCATGATCAGCCACGTGATCAGTGCATGATCAGCCACGTGATCAGTGCATGATCAGTCACGTGATCAGTGCATGATCAGTCACGTGATCAGTGCATGATAGCTACGTGATCAGTGCATGATCAGCCACGTGATCAGTGCATGATAGCCACGTGATCAGTGCATGATCAGTCACGTGATCAGTGCATGATCAGTCACGTGATCAGTGCATGATCAGCCACGTGATCAGTGCATGATAGCCACGTGATCAGTGCATGATCAGTTACGTGATCAGTGCATGATCAGTCACGTGATCAGTGCATGGTAGCCACGTGATCAGTGCATGATCAGCCACGTGATCAGTGCATGATCAGTCACGTGATCAGTGCATGATCAGTCACGTGATCAGTGCATGATCAGTCACGTGATCAGTGCATGATCAGCCACGTGATCAGTGCATGATCAGTCACGTGATCAGTACATGGTAGCTGCGTGATCATTGCATGATCAGCCACGTGAGCAGTGCATGATAGCCACGTGATCAGTGCATGATCAGTCACGTGATCAGTGCATGATCAGTCACGTGATCAGTGCATGATCAGCCACGTGATCAGTGCATGATCAGTTACGTGATCAGTGCATGATCAGTCACGTGATCAGTACATGATAGCTACGTGATCAGTGCATGATCAGCCACGTGATCAGTGCATGATAGCCACGTGATCAGTGCATGATCAGTCATGTGATAAGTGTCTGATCAGCCACGTGATCAGTGCATGATATCCACGTGATCAGTGCATGATAGCCACGTGATCAGTGCATGATAGTCACGTGATCAGTGCATGATCATCCACGTGATCAGTGCATGATCAGTCATGTAGTCAATGCATGATAGCCCGTGATCAGTGCATGATCAGTCCCGTGATCAGTGCATGATCAGCCACGTGATCAGTGCATGATAGCTACGTGATCAGTGCATGATCAGTCACGTGATCAGTGCATGATAGCCACGTGATCAGTGCATGACAATTACGTGATCAGTGCATGATCAATCACGTGATCAGTGCATGATAGCCACGTGATCAGTGCATGATCAGTCACGTGATCAGTGTGTGATCAGCCACGTGAACAGTGCATGCTCAGTCACGTGATCAGGGCCTGCTGAGCTGCGTGATTACTGTCTGCTCATCTGCTTGACAATTGCCAGCTGAGCTGTACGATTCCTGCCTGTCATCTGCTTGACAATTGCCACCTGTGCTGCATAATTCCTGCCTGCTCATCTACTTGATTATTGCCAGCTGAGCAGCATGATTTCTCAGAGCTGAGTTCCATGATTATAGCCTGCTGACTGATTCCTGCCTACTCAGCTCTTTGTTCATTGCCTCCAGATGCACATGATCAGGGTGTGACACCAAACATGATCAGCACATGATCAGTCACATGATCAGTGCATGATAAGCCACGTGATCAGTGCATGATCAATTACGTGATCAGTGCATGATCAGTCATGTGACCAGTGCATGGTAGCCACGTGATCAGTGCATGATCAGCCACGTGATCAGTGCATGATCAGTCACGTGATCAGTGCATGATCAGCCACGTGATCAGTGCATGGTCAGACACGTGAACAGTGCATGATCAGCCACGTGATCAGTGCATGATATCCACGTGATCAATGCTTGATCAATCACGTGATCAGTGTATGATCAGCCACGTGAACAGTGCATGCTCAGTCACGTGATCAGGGCCTGCTGAGCTGCGTGATTACTGTCTGCTCATCTGCTTGACAATTGCCAGCTGAGCTGCATGATTCCTGCCTGTCATCTGCTTGACAATTGCCAGCTGTGCTGTGTAATTCCTGCCTGCTCAGCTGCTTGATTATTGCCAGCTGAGCAGCATGATTCCTCACAGCTGAGTTCCATGATTATTGCCTGCTGACTGTTTGATTCATGCCTACTCAGCTCTTTGTTTATTGCCTCCAGAGGCACATGATCAGTGTATGATAGCAAACATGATCAGCGCATGATCAGTCACATGATCAGCGCCATTAAGTCACGTGATCACTACATGATAGTCATGTGATCAGTCCATGCTCAGTCATGGTATCAGTGCATGATCAGCCACGTGATCAGTGCATGATAGCCACGTGATCAGTGCATGATAGCCACGTGATCAGTGCATGATCAGCCACGTGATCAGTGCATGATTGCCACGTGATCAGTGCATGATCAGTCACGTGATCAGTGCATGATCAGGCACGTGATCAGTGTATGATCAGCCACGTGATCAGTGCATGATAGCCACGTGATCAGTGCATGATCAGTCACGTGATCAGTGCATGATCAGTCACGTGACCAGTACATGGTAGCTACATGATCATTGCATGATCAGCCACGTGAGTAGTGCATGATAGCCACGTGATCAGTGCATGATCAGTCACGTGATCAGTGCATGATCAGTCATGTGATCAGTGCATGATCAGGCACGTGATCAGTGCATGATCAGCCACGTGATCAGTGCATGATAGCCACGTGATCAGTGCATGATCAATTACATGATCAGTGCATGATCAGTCACGTGATCAGTGCATGGTAGCTGCGTGATCAGTGCATGATCAGCCACGTGATCAGTGCATGATAGCCACGTGATCAGTGCATGATCAGTCACGTGATCAGTGCATGATCAGCCACGTGATCAGTGCATGATCAGTCACGTGATCAGTGCATGATCAGTCACGTGATCAGTGCATGATCAGTCACGTGATCAGTACATGGTAGCTACGTGATCAGTGCATGATCAGCCACGTGATCAGTGCATGATAGCCACGTGATCAGTGCATGATCAGTCACGTGATCAGTGCATGATCAGGCACGTGATCAGTGCATGATCAGCCACGTGATCAGTGCATGATAGCCACGTGATCAGTGCATGATCAGTTACGTGATCAGTGCATGATCAGTCACGTGATCAGTGCATGGTAGCTACGTGATCAGTGCATGATCAGCCACGTGATCAGTGCATGATCAGCCACGTGATCAGTGCATGATCAGTCACGTGATCAGTGCATGATCAGTCACGTGATCAGTGCATGATCAGCCACGTGATCAGTGCATGATCAGTCACGTGATCAGTGCATGATAGCTGCGTGATCAGTGCATGATCAGCCACGTGATCAGTGCATGATAGCCACGTGATCAGTGCATGATCAGTCACGTGATCAGTGCATGATCAGTCACGTGATCAGTGCATGATCAGTCACGTGATCAGTGCATGATCAGTCACGTGATCAGTGCATGATCAGCCACGTGATCAGTGCATGATAGCCACGTGATCAGTGCATGATCAGTTACGTGATCAGTGCATGATCAGTCACGTGATCAGTGCATGGTAGCTACGTGATCAGTGCATGATCAGCCACGTGATCAGTGCATGATAGCCACGTGATCAGTGCATGATCAGTCACGTGATCAGTGCATGATCAGTCACGTGATCAGTGCATGATCAGCCACGTGATCAGTGCATGATCAGTCACGTGACCAGTGCATGATAGCTGCGTGATCAGTGCATGATCAGCCACGTGATCAGTGCATGATAGCCACGTGATCAGTGCATGATCAGTCACGTGATCAGTGCATGATCAGTCACGTGATCAGTGCATGATCAGCCACGTGATCAGTGCATGATCAATTACGTGATCAGTGCATGATCAGTCACGTGACCAGTACATGATAGCCACGTGATCAGTGCATGATCAGCCACGTGATCAGTGCATGATAGCCACGTGATCAGTGCATGATCAGTCACGTGATCAGTGTGTGATCAGCCACGTGATCAGTGCATGATAGCCACGTGATCAGTGCATGATAGCCACGTGATCAGTGCATGATCAGTCACGTGATCAGTGCATGATCAGCCACGTGATCAGTGCATGAGTCATGTATCAGTGCATGATAGCCGTGATCAGTGCATGATCAGCCACGTGATCAGTGCATGATCAGCCACGTGATCAGTGCATGATAGCTACGTGATCAGTGCATGATCAGTCACGTGATCAGTGCATGATCAGCCACGTGATCAGTGCATGACACGTGATCAGTGCATGATCAGCCACGTGATCAGTGCATGATAGCCACGTGATCAGTGCATGATCATTCACGTGATCAGTGTGTGATCAGCCACGTGAACAGTGCATGCTCAGTCACGTGATCAGGGCCTGCTGAGCTGCGTGATTACTGTCTGCTCATCTGCTTGACAATTGCCAGCTGAGCTGCATGATTCCTGCCTGTCATCTGCTTGACAATTGCCAGCTGTGCTGTAATTCCTGCCTGCTCAGCTGCTTGATTATTGCCAGCTGAGCAGCATGATTCCTCACAGCTGAGTTCCATGATTATTGCCTGCTGACTGTTTGATTCATGCCTACTCAGCTCTTTGTTTATTGCCTCCAGAGGCACATGATCAGTGTATGATAGCAAACATGATCAGCGCATGATCAGTCACATGATCAGCGCCATTAAGTCACGTGATCACTACATGATAGTCATGTGATCAGTCCATGCTCAGTCATGGTATCAGTGCATGATCAGCCACGTGATCAGTGCATGATAGCCACGTGATCAGTGCATGATCAGCCACGTGATCAGTGCATGATCAGCCACGTGATCAGTGCATGATTGCACGTGATCAGTGCATGATCAGTCACGTGATCAGTGCATGACCAGGCACGTGATCAGTGCATGATCAGCCACGTGATCAGTGCATGATAGCCACGTGATCAGTGCATGATCAGTCACGTGATCAGTGCATGATCAGTCACGTGATCAGTACATGGTAGCTACATGATCAGTGCATGATCAGCCACGTGATCAGTGCATGATAGCCACGTGATCAGTGCATGATCAGTGATCAGTGCATGATTCAGTGCATGTGATGATCAGTGCATGCCATCAGTGCATGATCAGTGATCATTGCATGATCAGCCACATGATCAGTGCATGATAGCCACGTGATCAGTGCATGATCAGTCACGTGATCAGTGCATGATCAGTCACGTGATCAGTGCATGATCAGCCACATGATCAGTGCATGATCAATTACGTGATCAGTGCATGATCAGTCACGTGATCAGTACATGGTAGCTACGTGATCAGTGCATGATCAGCCACGTGATCAGTGCATGATAGCCACGTGATCAGTGCATGATCAGTCATGTGATCGTGTGTGATCAGCCACGTGATCAGTGCATGATAGCCACGTGATCAGTGCATGATAGCCACGTGATCAGTGCATGATAGTCACGTGATCAGTGCATGATCATCCACGTGATCAGTGCATGATGGAGTCATGTAGTCAATGCATGATAGCGTGATCAGTGCATGATCAGTCCCGTGATCAGTGCATGATCAGCCACGTGATCAGTGCATGATAGCCACGTGATCAGTGCATGATCAGTCACGTGATCAGTGCATGATAGCCACGTGATCAGTGCATGACAATTACGTGATCAGTGCATGATCAATCACGTGATCAGTGCATGATAGCCACGTGATCAGTGCATGATCATTCACGTGATAGTGTGTGATCAGCCACGTGAACAGTGCATGCTCAGTCACGTGATCAGGGCCTGCTGAGCTGCGTGATTACTGTCTGCTCATCTGCTTGACAATTGCCAGCTGAGCTGTACGATTCCTGCCTGTCATCTCCTTGACTATTGCCACCTGTGCTGCATAATTCCTGCCTGCTCATCTACTTGATTATTTCCAGCTGAGCAGCATGATTTCTCAGAGCTGAGTTCCATGATTATAGCCTGCTGACTGATTCCTGCCTACTCAGCTCTTTGTTCATTGCCTCCAGATGCACATGATCAGTGTGTGACACCAAACATGATCAGCACATGATCAGTCACATGATCAGTGCATGATAAGCCAGGTGATCAGTGCATGATCAATTACGTGATCAGTGCATGATCAGTCATGTGACCAGTGCATGGTAGCTGCGTGATCAGTGCATGATCAGCCACGTGATCAGTGCATGATCAGTCACGTGATCAGTGCATGATCAGCCACGTGATCAGTGCATGGTCAGACACGTGAACAGTGTATGATCAGCCACGTGATCAGTGCATGATATCCAAGTGATCAGTGCATGATCAATCACGTGATCAGTGTATGATCAGCCACGTGAACAGTGCATGCTCAGTCACGTGATCAGGGCCTGCTGAGCTGCGTGATTACTGTCTGCTCATCTGCTTGACAATTGCCAGCTGAGCTGCATGATTCCTGCCTGTCATCTGCTTGACAATTGCCAGCTGTGCTGTGTAATTCCTGCCTGCTCAGCTGCTTGATTATTGCCAGCTGAGCAGCATGATTTCTCACAGCTGAGTTCCATGATTATTGCCTGCTGACTGTTTGATTCATGCCTACTCAGCTCTTTGTTTATTGCCTCCAGAGGCACATGATCAGTGTATGATAGCAAACATGATCAGCGCATGATCAGTCACATGATCAGCGCCATTAAGTCACGTGATCACTACATGATAGTCATGTGATCAGTCCATGCTCAGTCATGGTATCAGTGCATGATCAGCCACGTGATCAGTGCATGATAGCCACGTGATCAGTGCATGATAGCCACGTGATCAGTGCATGATCAGCCAGGTGATCAGTGCATGATTGCTACGTGATCAGTTCATGATTAGTCACGTGATCAGTGCATGACCAGGCAGGTGATCAGTGTATGATCAGCCACGTGATCAGTGCATGATAGCCACGTGATCAGTGCATGATCAGTCACCTGATGGGTGTATGATCAGTCACGTGACCAGTACATGGTAGCTACATGATCATTGCATGATCAGCCACGTGAGTAGTGCATGATAGCCACGTGATCAGTGCATGATCAGTCACGTGATCAGTGCATGATCAGTCATGTGATCAGTGCATGACCAGGCACGTGATCAGTGTATGATCAGCCACGTGATCAGTGCATGATAGCCACGTGATCAGTGCATGATCAATTACACGATCAGTGCATGATCAGTCACGTGATCAGTGCATGGTAGCTGCGTGATCAGTGCATGATCAGCCACGTGATCAGTGCATGATAGCCACGTGATCAGTGCATGATCAGTCACGTGATCAGTGCATGATCAGCCACGTGATCAGTGCATGATCAGTCACGTGATCAGTACATGGTAGCTGCGTGATCAGTGCATGATCAGCCACATGATCAGTGCATGATAGCCACGCGATCAGTGCATGATCAGTCACGTGATCAGTGCATGATCAGTCACGTGATCAGTGCATGATCAGCCACGTGATCAGTGCATGATCAATTACGTGATCAGTGCATGATCAGTCACGTGACCAGTACATGGTAGCTACGTGATCATTGCATGATCAGCCACGTGATCAGTGCATGATAGCCACGTGATCAGTGCATGATCAGTCATGTGATCGTGTGTGATCAGCCACGTGATCAGTGCATGATATCCACGTGATCAGTGCATGATAGCCACGTGATCAGTGCATGATAGTCACGTGATCAGTGCATGATCATCCACGTGATCAGTGCATGTGGAGTCATGTAGTCAATGCATGATAGCGCCGTGATCAGTGCATGATCAGTCCCGTGATCAGTGCATGATCAGCCACGTGATCAGTGCATGATAGCTACGTGATCAGTGCATGATCAGTCACGTGATCAGTGCATGATAGCCACGTGATCAGTGCATGATCATTCACATGATAGTGTGTGATCAGCGACGTGAACAGTGCATGCTCAGTCACGTGATCAGGGCCTGCTGAGCTGCGTGATTACTGTCTGCTCATCTGCTTGACAATTGCCAGCTGAGCTGTACGATTCCTGCCTGTCATCTCCTTGACTATTGCCACCTGTGCTGCATAATTCCTGCCTGCTCATCTACTTGATTATTTCCAGCTGAGCAGCATGATTTCTCAGAGCTGAGTTCCATGATTATAGCCTGCTGACTGATTCCTGCCTACTCAGCTCTTTGTTCATTGCCTCCAGATGCACATGATCAGTGTGTGACACCAAACATGATCAGCACATGATCAGTCACATGATCAATGCATGATAAGCCAGGTGATCAGTGCATGATCAATTACGTGATCAGTGCATGATCAGTCATGTGACCAGTGCATGGTAGCTGCGTGATCAGTGCATGATCAGCCACGTGATCAGTGCATGATCAATCACGTGATCAGTGCATGATCAGCCACGTGATCAGTGCATGGTCAGACACGTGAACAGTGTATGATCAGCCACGTGATCAGTGCATGATATCCAAGTGATCAGTGCATGATCAATCACGTGATCAGTGTATGATCAGCCACGTGAACAGTGCATGCTCAGTCACGTGATCAGGGCCTGCTGAGCTGCGTGATTACTGTCTGCTCATCTGCTTGACAATTGCCAGCTGAGCTGCATGATTCCTGCCTGTCATCTGCTTGACAATTGCCAGCTGTGCTGTGTAATTCCTGCCTGCTCAGCTGCTTGATTATTGCCAGCTGAGCAGCATGATTTCTCACAGCTGAGTTCCATGATTAATGCCTGCTGACTGTTTGATTCATGCCTACTCAGCTCTTTGTTTATTGCCTCCAGAGGCACATGATCAGTGTATGATAGCAAACATGATCAGCGCATGATCAGTCACATGATCAGCCCCATTAAGTCACGTGATCACTACATGATAGTCATGTGATCAGTCCATGCTCAGTCATGGTATCAGTGCATGATCAGCCACGTGATCAGTGCATGATAGCCACGTGATCAGTGCATGATAGCCACGTGATCAGTGCATGATCAGCCAGGTGATCAGTGCATGATTGCTACGTGATCAGTTCATGATTAGTCACGTGATCAGTGCATGACCAGGCAGGTGATCAGTGTATGATCAGCCACGTGATCAGTGCATGATAGCCACGTGATCAGTGCATGATCAGTCACCTGATGGGTGTATGATCAGTCACGTGACCAGTACATGGTAGCTACATGATCATTGCATGATCAGCCACGTGAGTAGTGCATGATAGCCACGTGATCAGTGCATGATCAGTCACGTGATCAGTGCATGATCAGTCATGTGATCAGTGCATGACCAGGCACGTGATCAGTGTATGATCAGCCATGTGATCAGTGCATGATAGCCACGTGATCAGTGCATGATCAATTACACGATCAGTGCATGATCAGTCACGTGACCAGTACATGGTAGCTGCGTGATCAGTGCATGATCAGCCACGTGATCAGTGCATGATAGCCACGTGATCAGTGCATGATCAGTCACGTGATCAGTGCATGATCAGCCACGTGATCAGTGCATGATCAGTCACGTGACCAGTACATGGTAGCTGCGTGATCATTGCATGATCAGCCACATGAGCAGTGCATGATAGCCACGTGATCAGTGCATGATCAGTCACGTGATCAGTGCATGATCAGTCACGTGATCAGTGCATGATCAGCCACGTGATCAGTGCATGATCAATTACGTGATCAGTGCATGATCAGTCACGTGACCAGTACATGGTAGCTACGTGATCAGTGCATGATCAGCCACGTGATCAGTGCATGATAGCCACGTGATCAGTGCATGATCAGTCATGTGATCGTGTGTGATCAGCCACGTGATCAGTGCATGATATCCACGTGATCAGTGCATGATAGCCACGTGATCAGTGCATGATAGTCACGTGATCAGTGCATGATCATCCACGTGATCAGTGCATGTGGAGTCATGTAGTCAATGCATGATAGCGCCGTGATCAGTGCATGATCAGTCCCGTGATCAGTGCATGATCAGCCACGTGATCAGTGCATGATAGCTACGTGATCAGTGCATGATCAGTCACGTGATCAGTGCATGATAGCCACGTGATCAGTGCATACAATTACGTGATCAGTGCATGATCAATCACGTGATCAGTGCATGATAGCCACGTGATCAGTGCATGATCATTCACGTGATAGGTGTGTGATCAGCCACGTGAACAGTGCATGCTCAGTCACGTGATCAGGGCCTGCTGAGCTGCGTGATTACTGTCTGCTCATCTGCTTGACAATTGCCAGCTGAGCTGTACGATTCCTGCCTGTCATCTCCTTGACTATTGCCACCTGTGCTGCATAATTCCTGCCTGCTCATCTACTTGATTATTTCCAGCTGAGCAGCATGATTTCTCAGAGCTGAGTTCCATGATTATAGCCTGCTGACTGATTCCTGCCTACTCAGCTCTTTGTTCATTGCCTCCAGATGCACATGATCAGTGTGTGACACCAAACATGATCAGCACATGATCAGTCACATGATCAATGCATGATAAGCCAGGTGATCAGTGCATGATCAATTACGTGATCAGTGCATGATCAGTCATGTGACCAGTGCATGGTAGCTGCGTGATCAGTGCATGATCAGCCACGTGATCAGTGCATGATCAATCACGTGATCAGTGCATGATCAGCCACGTGATCAGTGCATGGTCAGACACGTGAACAGTGTATGATCAGCCACGTGATCAGTGCATGATATCCAAGTGATCAGTGCATGATCAATCACGTGATCAGTGTATGATCAGCCACGTGAACAGTGCATGCTCAGTCACGTGATCAGGGCCTGCTGAGCTGCGTGATTACTGTCTGCTCATCTGCTTGACAATTGCCAGCTGAGCTGCATGATTCCTGCCTGTCATCTGCTTGACAATTGCCAGCTGTGCTGTGTAATTCCTGCCTGCTCAGCTGCTTGATTATTGCCAGCTGAGCAGCATGATTCCTCACAGCTGAGTTCCATGATTATTGCCTGCTGACTGTTTGATTCATGCCTACTCAGCTCTTTGTTTATTGCCTCCAGAGGCACATGATCAGTGTATGATAGCAAACATGATCAGCGCATGATCAGTCACATGATCAGCGCCATTAAGTCACGTGATCACTACATGATAGTCATGTGATCAGTCCATGCTCAGTCATGGTATCAGTGCATGATCAGACACGTGATCAGTGCATGATAGCCACGTGATCAGTGCATGATAGCCACGTGATCAGTGCATGATCAGCCAGGTGATCAGTGCATGATTGCTACGTGATCAGTTCATGATTAGTCACGTGATCAGTGCATGACCAGGCAGGTGATCAGTGTATGATCAGCCACGTGATCAGTGCATGATAGCCACGTGATCAGTGCATGATCAGTCACCTGATGGGTGTATGATCAGTCACGTGACCAGTACATGGTAGCTACATGATCATTGCATGATCAGCCACGTGAGTAGTGCATGATAGCCACGTGATCAGTGCATGATCAGTCACGTGATCAGTGCATGATCAGTCATGTGATCAGTGCATGACCAGGCACGTGATCAGTGTATGATCAGCCATGTGATCAGTGCATGATAGCCACGTGATCAGTGCATGATCAATTACATGATCAGTGCATGATCAGTCACGTGACCAGTGCATGGTAGCTGCGTGATCAGTGCATGATCAGCCACGTGATCAGTGCATGATAGCCACGTGATCAGTGCATGATCAGTCACGTGATCAGTGCATGATCAGCCACGTGATCAGTGCATGATCAGTCACGTGACCAGTACATGGTAGCTGCGTGATCATTGCATGATCAGCCACATGAGCAGTGCATGATAGCCACGTGATCAGTGCATGATCAGTCACGTGATCAGTGCATGATCAGTCACGTGATCAGTGCATGATCAGCCACGTGATCAGTGCATGATCAATTACGTGATCAGTGCATGATCAGTCACGTGACCAGTACATGGTAGCTACGTGATCATTGCATGATCAGCCACGTGATCAGTGCATGATAGCCACGTGATCAGTGCATGATCAGTCATGTGATCGTGTGTGATCAGCCACGTGATCAGTGCATGATATCCACGTGATCAGTGCATGATAGCCACGTGATCAGTGCATGATAGTCACGTGATCAGTGCATGATCATCCACGTGATCAGTGCATGTGGAGTCATGTAGTCAATGCATGATAGCGCCGTGATCAGTGCATGATCAGTCCCGTGATCAGTGCATGATCAGCCACGTGATCAGTGCATGATAGCTACGTGATCAGTGCATGATCAGTCACGTGATCAGTGCATGATAGCCACGTGATCAGTGCATACAATTACGTGATCAGTGCATGATCAATCACGTGATCAGTGCATGAGAGCCACGTGATCAGTGCATGATCATTCACGTGATAGTGTGTGATCAGCCACGTGAACAGTGCATGCTCAGTCACGTGATCAGGGCCTGCTGAGCTGCGTGATTACTGTCTGCTCATCTGCTTGACAATTGCCAGCTGAGCTGTACGATTCCTGCCTGTCATCTCCTTGACTATTGCCACCTGTGCTGCATAATTCCTGCCTGCTCATCTACTTGATTATTTCCAGCTGAGCAGCATGATTTCTCAGAGCTGAGTTCCATGATTATAGCCTGCTGACTGATTCCTGCCTACTCAGCTCTTTGTTCATTGCCTCCAGATGCACATGATCAGTGTGTGACACCAAACATGATCAGCACATGATCAGTCACATGATCAATGCATGATAAGCCAGGTGATCAGTGCATGATCAATTACGTGATCAGTGCATGATCAGTCATGTGACCAGTGCATGGTAGCTGCGTGATCAGTGCATGATCAGCCACGTGATCAGTGCATGATCAATCACGTGATCAGTGCATGATCAGCCACGTGATCAGTGCATGGTCAGACACGTGAACAGTGTATGATCAGCCACGTGATCAGTGCATGATATCCAAGTGATCAGTGCATGATCAATCACGTGATCAGTGTATGATCAGCCACGTGAACAGTGCATGCTCAGTCACGTGATCAGGGCCTGCTGAGCTGCGTGATTACTGTCTGCTCATCTGCTTGACAATTGCCAGCTGAGCTGCATGATTCCTGCCTGTCATCTGCTTGACAATTGCCAGCTGTGCTGTGTAATTCCTGCCTGCTCAGCTGCTTGATTATTGCCAGCTGAGCAGCATGATTCCTCACAGCTGAGTTCCATGATTATTGCCTGCTGACTGTTTGATTCATGCCTACTCAGCTCTTTGTTTATTGCCTCCAGAGGCACATGATCAGTGTATGATAGCAAACATGATCAGCGCATGATCAGTCACATGATCAGCGCCATTAAGTCACGTGATCACTACATGATAGTCATGTGATCAGTCCATGCTCAGTCATGGTATCAGTGCATGATCAGCCACGTGATCAGTGCATGATAGCCACGTGATCAGTGCATGATCAGCCAGGTGATCAGTGCATGATTGCTACGTGATCAGTTCATGATTAGTCACGTGATCAGTGCATGACCAGGCAGGTGATCAGTGTATGATCAGCCACGTGATCAGTGCATGATAGCCACGTGATCAGTGCATGATCAGTCACCTGATGGGTGTATGATCAGTCACGTGACCAGTACATGGTAGCTACATGATCATTGCATGATCAGCCACGTGAGTAGTGCATGATAGCCACGTGATCAGTGCATGATCAGTCACGTGATCAGTGCATGATCAGTCATGTGATCAGTGCATGACCAGGCACGTGATCAGTGTATGATCAGCCATGTGATCAGTGCATGATAGCCACGTGATCAGTGCATGATCAATTACATGATCAGTGCATGATCAGTCACGTGATCAGTACATGGTAGCTGCGTGATCAGTGCATGATCAGCCACGTGATCAGTGCATGATAGCCACGTGATCAGTGCATGATCAGTCACGTGATCAGTGCATGATCAGCCACGTGATCAGTGCATGATCAGTCACGTGACCAGTACATGGTAGCTGCGTGATCATTGCATGATCAGCCACATTATCAGTGCATGATAGCCACGTGATCAGTGCATGATCAGTCACGTGATCAGTGCATGATCAGTCACGTGATCAGTGCATGATCAGCCACGTGATCAGTGCATGATCAATTACGTGATCAGTGCATGATCAGTCACGTGACCAGTACATGGTAGCTACGTGATCAGTGCATGATCAGCCACGTGATCAGTGCATGATAGCCACGTGATCAGTGCATGATCAGTCATGTGATCGTGTGTGATCAGCCACGTGATCAGTGCATGATATCCACGTGATCAGTGCATGATAGCCACGTGATCAGTGCATGATAGTCACGTGATCAGTGCATGATCATCCACGTGATCAGTGCATGTGGAGTCATGTAGTCAATGCATGATAGCGCCGTGATCAGTGCATGATCAGTCCCGTGATCAGTGCATGATCAGCCACGTGATCAGTGCATGATAGCTACGTGATCAGTGCATGATCAGTCACGTGATCAGTGCATGATAGCCACGTGATCAGTGCATGACAATTACGTGATCAGTGCATGATCAATCACGTGATCAGTGCATGATAGCCACGTGATCAGTGCATGATCATTCACGTGATAGTGTGTGATCAGCCACGTGAACAGTGCATGCTCAGTCACGTGATCAGGGCCTGCTGAGCTGCGTGATTACTGTCTGCTCATCTGCTTGACAATTGCCAGCTGAGCTGTACGATTCCTGCCTGTCATCTCCTTGACTATTGCCACCTGTGCTGCATAATTCCTGCCTGCTCATCTACTTGATTATTTCCAGCTGAGCAGCATGATTTCTCAGAGCTGAGTTCCATGATTATAGCCTGCTGACTGATTCCTGCCTACTCAGCTCTTTGTTCATTGCCTCCAGATGCACATGATCAGTGTGTGACACCAAACATGATCAGCACATGATCAGTCACATGATCAATGCATGATAAGCCAGGTGATCAGTGCATGATCAATTACGTGATCAGTGCATGATCAGTCATGTGACCAGTGCATGGTAGCTGCGTGATCAGTGCATGATCAGCCACGTGATCAGTGCATGATCAATCACGTGATCAGTGCATGATCAGCCACGTGATCAGTGCATGGTCAGACACGTGAACAGTGTATGATCAGCCACGTGATCAGTGCATGATATCCAAGTGATCAGTGCATGATCAATCACGTGATCAGTGTATGATCAGCCACGTGAACAGTGCATGCTCAGTCACGTGATCAGGGCCTGCTGAGCTGCGTGATTACTGTCTGCTCATCTGCTTGACAATTGCCAGCTGAGCTGCATGATTCCTGCCTGTCATCTGCTTGACAATTGCCAGCTGTGCTGTGTAATTCCTGCCTGCTCAGCTGCTTGATTATTGCCAGCTGAGCAGCATGATTCCTCACAGCTGAGTTCCATGATTATTGCCTGCTGACTGTTTGATTCATGCCTACTCAGCTCTTTGTTTATTGCCTCCAGAGGCACATGATCAGTGTATGATAGCAAACATGATCAGCGCATGATCAGTCACATGATCAGCGCCATTAAGTCACGTGATCACTACATGATAGTCATGTGATCAGTCCATGCTCAGTCATGGTATCAGTGCATGATCAGCCACGTGATCAGTGCATGATAGCCACGTGATCAGTGCATGATAGCCACGTGATCAGTGCATGATCAGCCAGGTGATCAGTGCATGATTGCTACGTGATCAGTTCATGATTAGTCACGTGATCAGTGCATGACCAGGCAGGTGATCAGTGTATGATCAGCCACGTGATCAGTGCATGATAGCCACGTGATCAGTGCATGATCAGTCACCTGATGGGTGTATGATCAGTCACGTGACCAGTACATGGTAGCTACATGATCATTGCATGATCAGCCACGTGAGTAGTGCATGATAGCCACGTGATCAGTGCATGATCAGTCACGTGATCAGTGCATGATCAGTCATGTGATCAGTGCATGACCAGGCACGTGATCAGTGTATGATCAGCCACGTGATCAGTGCATGATAGCCACGTGATCAGTGCATGATCAATTACGTGATCAGTGCATGATCAGTCACGTGATCAGTACATGGTAGCTGCGTGATCAGTGCATGATCAGCCACGTGATCAGTGCATGATAGCCACGTGATCAGTGCATGATCAGTCACGTGATCAGTGCATGATCAGCCACGTGATCAGTGCATGATCAGTCACGTGATCAGTACATGGTAGCTGCGTGATCATTGCATGATCAGCCACATGAGCAGTGCATGATAGCCACGTGATCAGTGCATGATCAGTCACGTGATCAGTGCATGATCAGCCACGTGATCAGTGCATGATCAGCCACGTGATCAGTGCATGATCAATTACGTGATCAGTGCATGATCAGTCACGTGACCAGTACATGGTAGCTACGTGATCATTGCATGATCAGCCACGTGATCAGTGCATGATAGCCACGTGATCAGTGCATGATCAGTCATGTGATCGTGTGATCAGCCACGTGATCAGTGCATGATATCCACGTGATCAGTGCATGATAGCCACGTGATCAGTGCATGATAGTCACGTGATCAGTGCATGATCATCCACGTGATCAGTGCATGTGGAGTCATGTAGTCAATGCATGATAGCGCCGTGATCAGTGCATGATCAGTCCCGTGATCAGTGCATGATCAGCCACGTGATCAGTGCATGATAGCCACGTGATCAGTGCATGATCAGTCACGTGATCAGTGCATGATAGCCACGTGATCAGTGCATACAATTACGTGATCAGTGCATGATCAATCACGTGATCAGTGCATGATAGCCACGTGATCAGTGCATGATCATTCACGTGATAGTGTGTGATCAGCCACGTGAACAGTGCATGCTCAGTCACGTGATCAGGGCCTGCTGAGCTGCGTGATTACTGTCTGCTCATCTGCTTGACAATTGCCAGCTGAGCTGTACGATTCCTGCCTGTCATCTCCTTGACTATTGCCACCTGTGCTGCATAATTCCTGCCTGCTCATCTACTTGATTATTTCCAGCTGAGCAGCATGATTTCTCAGAGCTGAGTTCCATGATTATAGCCTGCTGACTGATTCCTGCCTACTCAGCTCTTTGTTCATTGCCTCCAGATGCACATGATCAGTGTGTGACACCAAACATGATCAGCACATGATCAGTCACATGATCAATGCATGATAAGCCACGTGATCAGTGCATGATCAATTACGTGATCAGTGCATGATCAGTCATGTGACCAGTGCATGGTAGCTGCGTGATCAGTGCATGATCAGCCACGTGATCAGTGCATGATCAATCACGTGATCAGTGCATGATCAGCCACGTGATCAGTGCATGGTCAGACACGTGAACAGTGTATGATCAGCCACGTGATCAGTGCATGATATCCAAGTGATCAGTGCATGATCAATCACGTGATCAGTGTATGATCAGCCACGTGAACAGTGCATGCTCAGTCACGTGATCAGGGCCTGCTGAGCTGCGTGATTACTGTCTGCTCATCTGCTTGACAATTGCCAGCTGAGCTGCATGATTCCTGCCTGTCATCTGCTTGACAATTGCCAGCTGTGCTGTGTAATTCCTGCCTGCTCAGCTGCTTGATTATTGCCAGCTGAGCAGCATGATTCCTCACAGCTGAGTTCCATGATTATTGCCTGCTGACTGTTTGATTCATGCCTACTCAGCTCTTTGTTTATTGCCTCCAGAGGCACATGATCAGTGTATGATAGCAAACATGATCAGCGCATGATCAGTCACATGATCAGCGCCATTAAGTCACGTGATCACTACATGATAGTCATGTGATCAGTCCATGCTCAGTCATGGTATCAGTGCATGATCAGCCACGTGATCAGTGCATGATAGCCACGTGATCAGTGCATGATAGCCACGTGATCAGTGCATGATCAGCCAGGTGATCAGTGCATGATTGCTACGTGATCAGTGCATGATCAGTCACGTGATCAGTGCATGACCAGGCAGGTGATCAGTGTATGATCAGCCACGTGATCAGTGCATGATAGCCACGTGATCAGTGCATGATCAGTCACCTGATGGGTGTATGATCAGTCACGTGACCTGAACATGGTAGCTACATGATCATTGCATGATCAGCCACGTGAGTAGTGCATGATAGCCACGTGATCAGTGCATGATCAGTCACGTGATCAGTGCATGATCAGTCATGTGATCAGTGCATGATCAGGCACGTGATCAGTGTATGATCAGCCATGTGATCAGTGCATGATAGCCACGTGATCAGTGCATGATCAATTACATGATCAGTGCATGATCAGTCACGTGATCAGTGCATGGTAGCTGCGTGATCAGTGCATGATCAGCCACGTGATCAGTGCATGATAGCCACGTGATCAGTGCATGATCAGTCACGTGATCAGTGCATGATCAGTCACGTGATCAGTGCATGATCAGCCACGTGATCAGTGCATGATCAGTCACGTGACCAGTGCATGGTAGCTGCGTGATCATTGCATGATCAGCCACATGATCAGTGCATGATAGCCACGTGATCAGTGCATGATCAGTCACGTGATCAGTGCATGATCAGTCACGTGATCAGTGCATGATCAGCCACGTGATCAGTGCATGATCAATTACGTGATCAGTGCATGATCAGTCACGTGACCAGTACATGGTAGCTACGTGATCATGCATGATCAGCCACGTGATCAGTGCATGATAGCCACGTGATCAGTGCATGATCAGTCATGTGATCGTGTGTGATCAGCCACGTGATCAGTGCATGATATCCACGTGATCAGTGCATGATAGCCACGTGATCAGTGCATGATAGTCACGTGATCAGTGCATGATCATCCACGTGATCAGTGCATGTGGAGTCATGTAGTCAATGCATGATAGCGCCGTGATCAGTGCATGATCAGTCCCGTGATCAGTGCATGATCAGCCACGTGATCAGTGCATGATAGCTACGTGATCAGTGCATGATCAGTCACGTGATCAGTGCATGATAGCCACGTGATCAGTGCATGACAATTACGTGATCAGTGCATGATCAATCACGTGATCAGTGCATGATAGCCACGTGATCAGTGCATGATCATTCACGTGATAGTGTGTGATCAGCCACGTGAACAGTGCATGCTCAGTCACGTGATCAGGGCCTGCTGAGCTGCGTGATTACTGTCTGCTCATCTGCTTGACAATTGCCAGCTGAGCTGTACGATTCCTGCCTGTCATCTCCTTGACTATTGCCACCTGTGCTGCATAATTCCTGCCTGCTCATCTACTTGATTATTTCCAGCTGAGCAGCATGATTTCTCAGAGCTGAGTTCCATGATTATAGCCTGCTGACTGATTCCTGCCTACTCAGCTCTTTGTTCATTGCCTCCAGATGCACATGATCAGTGTGTGACACCAAACATGATCAGCACATGATCAGTCACATGATCAATGCATGATAAGCCAGGTGATCAGTGCATGATCAATTACGTGATCAGTGCATGATCAGTCATGTGACCAGTGCATGGTAGCTGCGTGATCAGTGCATGATCAGCCACGTGATCAGTGCATGATCAGTCACGTGATCAGTGCATGATCAGCCACGTGATCAGTGCATGGTCAGACACGTGAACAGTGTATGATCAGCCACGTGATCAGTGCATGATATCCAAGTGATCAGTGCATGATCAATCACGTGATCAGTGTATGATCAGCCACGTGAACAGTGCATGCTCAGTCACGTGATCAGGGCCTGCTGAGCTGCGTGATTACTGTCTGCTCATCTGCTTGACAATTGCCAGCTGAGCTGCATGATTCCTGCCTGTCATCTGCTTGACAATTGCCAGCTGTGCTGTGTAATTCCTGCCTGCTCAGCTGCTTGATTATTGCCAGCTGAGCAGCATGATTCCTCACAGCTGAGTTCCATGATTATTGCCTGCTGACTGTTTGATTCATGCCTACTCAGCTCTTTGTTTATTGCCTCCAGAGGCACATGATCAGTGTATGATAGCAAACATGATCAGCGCATGATCAGTCACATGATCAGCGCCATTAAGTCACGTGATCACTACATGATAGTCATGTGATCAGTCCATGCTCAGTCATGGTATCAGTGCATGATCAGCCACGTGATCAGTGCATGATAGCCACGTGATCAGTGCATGATAGCCACGTGATCAGTGCATGATCAGCCAGGTGATCAGTGCATGATTGCTACGTGATCAGTTCATGATCAGTCACGTGATCAGTGCATGACCAGGCAGGTGATCAGTGTATGATCAGCCACGTGATCAGTGCATGATAGCCACGTGATCAGTGCATGATCAGTCACCTGATGGGTGTATGATCAGTCACGTGACCAGTACATGGTAGCTACATGATCATTGCATGATCAGCCACGTGAGTAGTGCATGATAGCCACGTGATCAGTGCATGATCAGTCACGTGATCAGTGCATGATCAGTCATGTGATCAGTGCATGACCAGGCACGTGATCAGTGCATGATCAGCCACGTGATCAGTGCATGATAGCCACGTGATCAGTGCATGATCAATTACATGATCAGTGCATGATCAGTCACGTGATCAGTGCATGGTAGCTGCGTGATCAGTGCATGATCAGCCACGTGATCAGTGCATGATCAGCCACGTGATCAGTGCATGATCAGTCACGTGATCAGTGCATGATCAGCCACGTGATCAGTGCATGATCAGTCACGTGATCAGTACATGGTAGCTGCGTGATCATTGCATGATCAGCCACGTGATCAGTGCATGATAGCCACGTGATCAGTGCATGATCAGTCACGTGATCAGTGCATGATCAGTCACGTGATCAGTGCATGATCAGCCACGTGATCAGTGCATGATCAATTACGTGATCAGTGCATGATCAGTCACGTGATCAGTACATGGTAGCTACGTGATCAGTGCATGATCAGCCACGTGATCAGTGCATGATAGCCACGTGATCAGTGCATGATCAGTCATGTGATCGTGTGTGATCAGCCACGTGATCAGTGCATGATATCCACGTGATCAGTGCATGATAGCCACGTGATCAGTGCATGATAGTCACGTGATCAGTGCATGATCATCCACGTGATCAGTGCATGTGGAGTCATGTAGTCAGTGCATGATAGCGCCGTGATCAGTGCATGATCAGTCCCGTGATCAGTGCATGATCAGCCACGTGATCAGTGCATGATAGCCACGTGATCAGTGCATGATCAGTCACGTGATCAGTGCATGATAGCCACGTGATCAGTGCATACAATTACGTGATCAGTGCATGATCAATCACGTGATCAGTGCATGATAGCCACGTGATCAGTGCATGATCATTCACGTGATAGTGTGTGATCAGCCACGTGAACAGTGCATGCTCAGTCACGTGATCAGGGCCTGCTGAGCTGCGTGATTACTGTCTGCTCATCTGCTTGACAATTGCCAGCTGAGCTGTACGATTCCTGCCTGTCATCTCCTTGACAATTGCCACCTGTGCTGCATAATTCCTGCCTGCTCATCTACTTGATTATTGCCAGCTGAGCAGCATGATTTCTCAGAGCTGAGTTCCATGATTATAGCCTGCTGACTGATTCCTGCCTACTCAGCTCTTTGTTCATTGCCTCCAGATGCACATGATCAGTGTGTGACACCAAACATGATCAGCACATGATCAGTCACATGATCAATGCATGATAAGCCACGTGATCAGTGCATGATCAATTACGTGATCAGTGCATGATCAGTCATGTGACCAGTGCATGGTAGCTGCGTGATCAGTGCATGATCAGCCACGTGATCAGTGCATGATCAGTCACGTGATCAGTGCATGATCAGCCACGTGATCAGTGCATGGTCAGACACGTGAACAGTGTATGATCAGCCACGTGATCAGTGCATGATATCCAAGTGATCAGTGCATGATCAATCACGTGATCAGTGTATGATCAGCCACGTGAACAGTGCATGCTCAGTCACGTGATCAGGGCCTGCTGAGCTGCGTGATTACTGTCTGCTCATCTGCTTGACAATTGCCAGCTGAGCTGCATGATTCCTGCCTGTCATCTGCTTGACAATTGCCAGCTGTGCTGTGTAATTCCTGCCTGCTCAGCTGCTTGATTATTGCCAGCTGAGCAGCATGATTCCTCACAGCTGAGTTCCATGATTATTGCCTGCTGACTGTTTGATTCATGCCTACTCAGCTCTTTGTTTATTGCCTCCAGAGGCACATGATCAGTGTATGATAGCAAACATGATCAGCGCATGATCAGTCAGATGATCAGCGCCATTAAGTCACGTGATCACTACATGATAGTCATGTGATCAGTCCATGCTCAGTCATGGTATCAGTGCATGATCAGCCACGTGATCAGTGCATGATAGCCACGTGATCAGTGCATGATAGCCACGTGATCAGTGCATGATCAGCCAGGTGATCAGTGCATGATTGCTACGTGATCAGTGCATGATTAGTCACGTGATCAGTGCATGATCAGGCAGGTGATCAGTGTATGATCAGCCACGTGATCAGTGCATGATAGCCACGTGATCAGTGCATGATCAGTCACCTGATGGGTGTATGATCAGTCACGTGACCAGTACATGGTAGCTACATGATCATTGCATGATCAGCCACGTGAGTAGTGCATGATAGCCACGTGATCAGTGCATGATCAGTCACGTGATCAGTGCATGATCAGTCATGTGATCAGTGCATGATCAGGCACGTGATCAGTGTATGATCAGCCACGTGATCAGTGCATGATAGCCACGTGATCAGTGCATGATCAATTACGTGATCAGTGCATGATCAGTCACGTGATCAGTGCATGGTAGCTGCGTGATCAGTGCATGATCAGCCACGTGATCAGTGCATGATAGCCACGTGATCAGTGCATGATCAGTCACGTGATCAGTGCATGATCAGCCACGTGATCAGTGCATGATCAGTCACGTGATCAGTACATGGTAGCTGCGTGATCATTGCATGATCAGCCACATTATCAGTGCATGATAGCCACGTGATCAGTGCATGATCAGTCACGTGATCAGTGCATGATCAGTCACGTGATCAGTGCATGATCAGCCACGTGATCAGTGCATGATCAATTACGTGATCAGTGCATGATCAGTCACGTGACCAGTACATGGTAGCTACGTGATCAGTGCATGATCAGCCACGTGATCAGTGCATGATAGCCACGTGATCAGTGCATGATCAGTCATGTGATCGTGTGTGATCAGCCACGTGATCAGTGCATGATATCCACGTGATCAGTGCATGATAGCCACGTGATCAGTGCATGATAGTCACGTGATCAGTGCATGATCATCCACGTGATCAGTGCATGTGGAGTCATGTAGTCAGTGCATGATAGCGCCGTGATCAGTGCATGATCAGTCCCGTGATCAGTGCATGATCAGCCACGTGATCAGTGCATGATAGCTACGTGATCAGTGCATGATCAGTCACGTGATCAGTGCATGATAGCCACGTGATCAGTGCATGACAATTACGTGATCAGTGCATGATCAATCACGTGATCAGTGCATGATAGCCACGTGATCAGTGCATGATCATTCACGTGATAGTGTGTGATCAGCCACGTGAACAGTGCATGCTCAGTCACGTGATCAGGGCCTGCTGAGCTGCGTGATTACTGTCTGCTCATCTGCTTGACAATTGCCAGCTGAGCTGTACGATTCCTGCCTGTCATCTCCTTGACAATTGCCACCTGTGCTGCATAATTCCTGCCTGCTCATCTACTTGATTATTGCCAGCTGAGCAGCATGATTTCTCAGAGCTGAGTTCCATGATTATAGCCTGCTGACTGATTCCTGCCTACTCAGCTCTTTGTTCATTGCCTCCAGATGCACATGATCAGTGTGTGACACCAAACATGATCAGCACATGATCAGTCACATGATCAATGCATGATAAGCCACGTGATCAGTGCATGATCAATCACGTGATCAGTGCATGATCAGTCATGTGACCAGTGCATGGTAGCTGCGTGATCAGTGCATGATCAGCCACGTGATCAGTGCATGATCAGTCACGTGATCAGTGCATGATCAGCCACGTGATCAGTGCATGGTCAGACACGTGAACAGTGTATGATCAGCCACGTGATCAGTGCATGATATCCAAGTGATCAGTGCATGATCAATCACGTGATCAGTGTATGATCAGCCACGTGAACAGTGCATGCTCAGTCACGTGATCAGGGCCTGCTGAGCTGCGTGATTACTGTCTGCTCATCTGCTTGACAATTGCCAGCTGAGCTGCATGATTCCTGCCTGTCATCTGCTTGACAATTGCCAGCTGTGCTGTGTAATTCCTGCCTGCTCAGCTGCTTGATTATTGCCAGCTGAGCAGCATGATTCCTCACAGCTGAGTTCCATGATTATTGCCTGCTGACTGTTTGATTCATGCCTACTCAGCTCTTTGTTTATTGCCTCCAGAGGCACATGATCAGTGTATGATAGCAAACATGATCAGCGCATGATCAGTCAGATGATCAGCGCCATTAAGTCACGTGATCACTACATGATAGTCATGTGATCAGTCCATGCTCAGTCATGGTATCAGTGCATGATCAGCCACGTGATCAGTGCATGATAGCCACGTGATCAGTGCATGATAGCCACGTGATCAGTGCATGATCAGCCAGGTGATCAGTGCATGATTGCTACGTGATCAGTGCATGATTAGTCACGTGATCAGTGCATGATCAGGCAGGTGATCAGTGTATGATCAGCCACGTGATCAGTGCATGATAGCCACGTGATCAGTGCATGATCAGTCACCTGATGGGTGTATGATCAGTCACGTGACCAGTACATGGTAGCTACATGATCATTGCATGATCAGCCACGTGAGTAGTGCATGATAGCCACGTGATCAGTGCATGATCAGTCACGTGATCAGTGCATGATCAGTCATGTGATCAGTGCATGACCAGGCACGTGATCAGTGTATGATCAGCCACGTGATCAGTGCATGATAGCCACGTGATCAGTGCATGATCAATTACACGATCAGTGCATGATCAGTCACGTGATCAGTACATGGTAGCTGCGTGATCAGTGTATGATCAGCGTGATCAGTGCATGATAGTCACGTGATCAGTGCATGATCAGTCACGTGATCAGTGCATGATCAGTCACGTGATCAGTGCATGATCAGCCACGTGATCAGTGCATGATCAGTCACGTGACCAGTACATGGTAGCTGCGTGATCATTGCATGATCAGCCACATTATCAGTGCATGATAGCCACGTGATCAGTGCATGATCAGTCACGTGATCAGTGCATGATCAGTCACGTGATCAGTGCATGATCAGCCACGTGATCAGTGCATGATCAATTACGTGATCAGTGCATGATCAGTCACGTGACCAGTACATGGTAGCTACGTGATCATTGCATGATCAGCCACGTGATCAGTGCATGATAGCCACGTGATCAGTGCATGATCAGTCATGTGATCGTGTGTGATCAGCCACGTGATCAGTGCATGATATCCACGTGATCAGTGCATGATAGCCACGTGATCAGTGCATGATAGTCACGTGATCAGTGCATGATCATCCACGTGATCAGTGCATGTGGAGTCATGTAGTCAGTGCATGATAGCGCCGTGATCAGTGCATGATCAGTCCCGTGATCAGTGCATGATCAGCCACGTGATCAGTGCATGATAGCCACGTGATCAGTGCATGATCAGTCACGTGATCAGTGCATGATAGCCACGTGATCAGTGCATACAATTACGTGATCAGTGCATGATCAATCACGTGATCAGTGCATGATAGCCACGTGATCAGTGCATGATCATTCACGTGATAGTGTGTGATCAGCCACGTGAACAGTGCATGCTCAGTCACGTGATCAGGGCCTGCTGAGCTGCGTGATTACTGTCTGCTCATCTGCTTGACAATTGCCAGCTGAGCTGTACGATTCCTGCCTGTCATCTCCTTGACTATTGCCACCTGTGCTGCATAATTCCTGCCTGCTCATCTACTTGATTATTGCCAGCTGAGCAGCATGATTTCTCAGAGCTGAGTTCCATGATTATAGCCTGCTGACTGATTCCTGCCTACTCAGCTCTTTGTTCATTGCCTCCAGATGCACATGATCAGTGTGTGACACCAAACATGATCAGCACATGATCAGTCACATGATCAATGCATGATAAGCCACGTGATCAGTGCATGATCAATTACGTGATCAGTGCATGATCAGTCATGTGACCAGTGCATGGTAGCTGCGTGATCAGTGCATGATCAGCCACGTGATCAGTGCATGATCAATCACGTGATCAGTGCATGATCAGCCACGTGATCAGTGCATGGTCAGACACGTGAACAGTGTATGATCAGCCACGTGATCAGTGCATGATATCCAAGTGATCAGTGCATGATCAATCACGTGATCAGTGTATGATCAGCCACGTGAACAGTGCATGCTCAGTCACGTGATCAGGGCCTGCTGAGCTGCGTGATTACTGTCTGCTCATCTGCTTGACAATTGCCAGCTGAGCTGCATGATTCCTGCCTGTCATCTGCTTGACAATTGCCAGCTGTGCTGTGTAATTCCTGCCTGCTCAGCTGCTTGATTATTGCCAGCTGAGCAGCATGATTCCTCACAGCTGAGTTCCATGATTATTGCCTGCTGACTGTTTGATTCATGCCTACTCAGCTCTTTGTTTATTGCCTCCAGAGGCACATGATCAGTGTATGATAGCAAACATGATCAGCGCATGATCAGTCACATGATCAGCCCCATTAAGTCACGTGATCACTACATGATAGTCATGTGATCAGTCCATGCTCAGTCATGGTATCAGTGCATGATCAGCCACGTGATCAGTGCATGATAGCCACGTGATCAGTGCATGATAGCCACGTGATCAGTGCATGATCAGCCAGGTGATCAGTGCATGATTGCTACGTGATCAGTGCATGATCAGTCACGTGATCAGTGCATGACCAGGCAGGTGATCAGTGTATGATCAGCCACGTGATCAGTGCATGATAGCCACGTGATCAGTGCATGATCAGTCACCTGATGGGTGTATGATCAGTCACGTGACCAGTACATGGTAGCTACATGATCATTGCATGATCAGCCACGTGAGTAGTGCATGATAGCCACGTGATCAGTGCATGATCAGTCACGTGATCAGTGCATGATCAGTCATGTGATCAGTGCATGATCAGGCACGTGATCAGTGCATGATCAGCCACGTGATCAGTGCATGATAGCCACGTGATCAGTGCATGATCAATTACGTGATCAGTGCATGATCAGTCACGTGATCAGTGCATGGTAGCTGCGTGATCAGTGCATGATCAGCCACGTGATCAGTGCATGATAGCCACGTGATCAGTGCATGATCAGTCACGTGATCAGTGCATGATCAGCCACGTGATCAGTGCATGATCAGTCACGTGATCAGTGCATGGTAGCTGCGTGATCATTGCATGATCAGCCACGTGATCAGTGCATGATAGCCACGTGATCAGTGCATGATCAGTCACGTGATCAGTGCATGATCAGTCACGTGATCAGTGCATGATCAGCCACGTGATCAGTGCATGATCAATTACGTGATCAGTGCATGATCAGTCACGTGACCAGTGCATGGTAGCTACGTGATCAGTGCATGATCAGCCACGTGATCAGTGCATGATAGCCACGTGATCAGTGCATGATCAGTCATGTGATCGTGTGTGATCAGCCACGTGATCAGTGCATGATATCCACGTGATCAGTGCATGATAGCCACGTGATCAGTGCATGATAGTCACGTGATCAGTGCATGATCATCCACGTGATCAGTGCATGTGGAGTCATGTAGTCAGTGCATGATAGCGCCGTGATCAGTGCATGATCAGTCCCGTGATCAGTGCATGATCAGCCACGTGATCAGTGCATGATAGCTACGTGATCAGTGCATGATCAGTCACGTGATCAGTGCATGATAGCCACGTGATCAGTGCATGACAATTACGTGATCAGTGCATGATCAATCACGTGATCAGTGCATGATAGCCACGTGATCAGTGCATGATCATTCACGTGATAGTGTGTGATCAGCCACGTGAACAGTGCATGCTCAGTCACGTGATCAGGGCCTGCTGAGCTGCGTGATTACTGTCTGCTCATCTGCTTGACAATTGCCAGCTGAGCTGTACGATTCCTGCCTGTCATCTCCTTGACTATTGCCACCTGTGCTGCATAATTCCTGCCTGCTCATCTACTTGATTATTGCCAGCTGAGCAGCATGATTTCTCAGAGCTGAGTTCCATGATTATAGCCTGCTGACTGATTCCTGCCTACTCAGCTCTTTGTTCATTGCCTCCAGATGCACATGATCAGTGTGTGACACCAAACATGATCAGCACATGATCAGTCACATGATCAGTGCATGATAAGCCACGTGATCAGTGCATGATCAATTACGTGATCAGTGCATGATCAGTCATGTGACCAGTGCATGGTAGCCACGTGATCAGTGCATGATCAGCCACGTGATCAGTGCATGATCAGTCACGTGATCAGTGCATGATCAGCCACGTGATCAGTGCATGGTCAGACACGTGAACAGTGTATGATCAGCCACGTGATCAGTGCATGATATCCAAGTGATCAGTGCATGATCAATCACGTGATCAGTGTATGATCAGCCACGTGAACAGTGCATGCTCAGTCACGTGATCAGGGCCTGCTGAGCTGCGTGATTACTGTCTGCTCATCTGCTTGACAATTGCCAGCTGAGCTGCATGATTCCTGCCTGTCATCTGCTTGACAATTGCCAGCTGTGCTGTGTAATTCCTGCCTGCTCAGCTGCTTGATTATTGCCAGCTGAGCAGCATGATTCCTCACAGCTGAGTTCCATGATTATTGCCTGCTGACTGTTTGATTCATGCCTACTCAGCTCTTTGTTTATTGCCTCCAGAGGCACATGATCAGTGTATGATAGCAAACATGATCAGCGCATGATCAGTCACATGATCAGCCCCATTAAGTCACGTGATCACTACATGATAGTCATGTGATCAGTCCATGCTCAGTCATGGTATCAGTGCATGATCAGCCACGTGATCAGTGCATGATAGCCACGTGATCAGTGCATGATAGCCACGTGATCAGTGCATGATCAGCCAGGTGATCAGTGCATGATTGCTACGTGATCAGTGCATGATCAGTCACGTGATCAGTGCATGACCAGGCAGGTGATCAGTGTATGATCAGCCACGTGATCAGTGCATGATAGCCACGTGATCAGTGCATGATCAGTCACCTGATGGGTGTATGATCAGTCACGTGACCAGTACATGGTAGCTACATGATCATTGCATGATCAGCCACGTGAGTAGTGCATGATAGCCACGTGATCAGTGCATGATCAGTCACGTGATCAGTGCATGATCAGTCATGTGATCAGTGCATGATCAGGCACGTGATCAGTGTATGATCAGCCACGTGATCAGTGCATGATAGCCACGTGATCAGTGCATGATCAATTACGCCATCAGTGCATGATCAGTCACGTGATCAGTGCATGGTAGCTGCGTGATCAGTGCATGATCAGCCACGTGATCAGTGCATGATAGCCACGTGATCAGTGCATGATCAGTCACGTGATCAGTGCATGATCAGCCACGTGATCAGTGCATGATCAGTCACGTGATCAGTGCATGGTAGCTGCGTGATCATTGCATGATCAGCCACATGATCAGTGCATGATAGCCACGTGATCAGTGCATGATCAGTCACGTGATCAGTGCATGATCAGCCACGTGATCAGTGCATGATCAGCCACGTGATCAGTGCATGATCAATTACGTGATCAGTGCATGATCAGTCACGTGACCAGTACATGGTAGCTACGTGATCAGTGCATGATCAGCCACGTGATCAGTGCATGATAGCCACGTGATCAGTGCATGATCAGTCATGTGATCGTGTGTGATCAGCCACGTGATCAGTGCATGATATCCACGTGATCAGTGCATGATAGCCACGTGATCAGTGCATGATAGTCACGTGATCAGTGCATGATCATCCACGTGATCAGTGCATGTGGAGTCATGTAGTCAGTGCATGATAGCGCCGTGATCAGTGCATGATCAGTCCCGTGATCAGTGCATGATCAGCCACGTGATCAGTGCATGATAGCTACGTGATCAGTGCATGATCAGTCACGTGATCAGTGCATGATAGCCACGTGATCAGTGCATGACAATTACGTGATCAGTGCATGATCAATCACGTGATCAGTGCATGATAGCCACGTGATCAGTGCATGATCATTCACGTGATAGTGTGTGATCAGCCACGTGAACAGTGCATGCTCAGTCACGTGATCAGGGCCTGCTGAGCTGCGTGATTACTGTCTGCTCATCTGCTTGACAATTGCCAGCTGAGCTGTACGATTCCTGCCTGTCATCTCCTTGACAATTGCCACCTGTGCTGCATAATTCCTGCCTGCTCATCTACTTGATTATTGCCAGCTGAGCAGCATGATTTCTCAGAGCTGAGTTCCATGATTATAGCCTGCTGACTGATTCCTGCCTACTCAGCTCTTTGTTCATTGCCTCCAGATGCACATGATCAGTGTGTGACACCAAACATGATCAGCACATGATCAGTCACATGATCAATGCATGATAAGCCACGTGATCAGTGCATGATCAATCACGTGATCAGTGCATGATCAGTCATGTGACCAGTGCATGGTAGCTGCGTGATCAGTGCATGATCAGCCACGTGATCAGTGCATGATCAGTCACGTGATCAGTGCATGATCAGCCACGTGATCAGTGCATGGTCAGACACGTGAACAGTGTATGATCAGCCACGTGATCAGTGCATGATATCCAAGTGATCAGTGCATGATCAATCACGTGATCAGTGTATGATCAGCCACGTGAACAGTGCATGCTCAGTCACGTGATCAGGGCCTGCTGAGCTGCGTGATTACTGTCTGCTCATCTGCTTGACAATTGCCAGCTGAGCTGCATGATTCCTGCCTGTCATCTGCTTGACAATTGCCAGCTGTGCTGTGTAATTCCTGCCTGCTCAGCTGCTTGATTATTGCCAGCTGAGCAGCATGATTCCTCACAGCTGAGTTCCATGATTATTGCCTGCTGACTGTTTGATTCATGCCTACTCAGCTCTTTGTTTATTGCCTCCAGAGGCACATGATCAGTGTATGATAGCAAACATGATCAGCGCATGATCAGTCACATGATCAGCGCCATTAAGTCACGTGATCACTACATGATAGTCATGTGATCAGTCCATGCTCAGTCATGGTATCAGTGCATGATCAGCCACGTGATCAGTGCATGATAGCCACGTGATCAGTGCATGATAGCCACGTGATCAGTGCATGATCAGCCAGGTGATCAGTGCATGATTGCTACGTGATCAGTGCATGATCAGTCACGTGATCAGTGCATGATCAGGCAGGTGATCAGTGTATGATCAGCCACGTGATCAGTGCATGATAGCCACGTGATCAGTGCATGATCAGTCACCTGATGGGTGTATGATCAGTCACGTGACCAGTACATGGTAGCTACATGATCATTGCATGATCAGCCACGTGAGTAGTGCATGATAGCCACGTGATCAGTGCATGATCAGTCACGTGATCAGTGCATGATCAGTCATGTGATCAGTGCATGATCAGGCACGTGATCAGTGTATGATCAGCCACGTGATCAGTGCATGATAGCCACGTGATCAGTGCATGATCAATTACGTGATCAGTGCATGATCAGTCACGTGATCAGTGCATGGTAGCTGCGTGATCAGTGCATGATCAGCCACGTGATCAGTGCATGATAGTCACGTGATCAGTGCATGATCAGTCACGTGATCAGTGCATGATCAGCCACGTGATCAGTGCATGATCAGTCACGTGATCAGTGCATGGTAGCTGCGTGATCATTGCATGATCAGCCACATTATCAGTGCATGATAGCCACGTGATCAGTGCATGATCAGTCACGTGATCAGTGCATGATCAGTCACGTGATCAGTGCATGATCAGCCACGTGATCAGTGCATGATCAATTACGTGATCAGTGCATGATCAGTCACGTGACCAGTACATGGTAGCCACGTGATCATTGCATGATCAGCCACGTGATCAGTGCATGATAGCCACGTGATCAGTGCATGATCAGTCATGTGATCGTGTGTGATCAGCCACGTGATCAGTGCATGATATCCACGTGATCAGTGCATGATAGCCACGTGATCAGTGCATGATAGTCACGTGATCAGTGCATGATCATCCACGTGATCAGTGCATGTGGAGTCATGTAGTCAGTGCATGATAGCGCCGTGATCAGTGCATGATCAGTCCCGTGATCAGTGCATGATCAGCCACGTGATCAGTGCATGATAGCCACGTGATCAGTGCATGATCAGTCACGTGATCAGTGCATGATAGCCACGTGATCAGTGCATACAATTACGTGATCAGTGCATGATCAATCACGTGATCAGTGCATGATAGCCACGTGATCAGTGCATGATCATTCACGTGATAGTGTGTGATCAGCCACGTGAACAGTGCATGCTCAGTCACGTGATCAGGGCCTGCTGAGCTGCGTGATTACTGTCTGCTCATCTGCTTGACAATTGCCAGCTGAGCTGTACGATTCCTGCCTGTCATCTCCTTGACAATTGCCACCTGTGCTGCATAATTCCTGCCTGCTCATCTACTTGATTATTGCCAGCTGAGCAGCATGATTTCTCAGAGCTGAGTTCCATGATTATAGCCTGCTGACTGATTCCTGCCTACTCAGCTCTTTGTTCATTGCCTCCAGATGCACATGATCAGTGTGTGACACCAAACATGATCAGCACATGATCAGTCACATGATCAATGCATGATAAGCCAGGTGATCAGTGCATGATCAATTACGTGATCAGTGCATGATCAGTCATGTGACCAGTGCATGGTAGCCACGTGATCAGTGCATGATCAGCCACGTGATCAGTGCATGATCAGTCACGTGATCAGTGCATGATCAGCCACGTGATCAGTGCATGGTCAGACACGTGAACAGTGTATGATCAGCCACGTGATCAGTGCATGATATCCAAGTGATCAGTGCATGATCAATCACGTGATCAGTGTATGATCAGCCACGTGAACAGTGCATGCTCAGTCACGTGATCAGGGCCTGCTGAGCTGCGTGATTACTGTCTGCTCATCTGCTTGACAATTGCCAGCTGAGCTGCATGATTCCTGCCTGTCATCTGCTTGACAATTGCCAGCTGTGCTGTGTAATTCCTGCCTGCTCAGCTGCTTGATTATTGCCAGCTGAGCAGCATGATTCCTCACAGCTGAGTTCCATGATTATTGCCTGCTGACTGTTTGATTCATGCCTACTCAGCTCTTTGTTTATTGCCTCCAGAGGCACATGATCAGTGTATGATAGCAAACATGATCAGCGCATGATCAGTCACCTGATCAGCGCCATTAAGTCACGTGATCACTACATGATAGTCATGTGATCAGTCCATGCTCAGTCACGGTATCAGTGCATGATCAGCCACGTGATCAGTGCATGATAGCCACGTGATCAGTGCATGATAGCCACGTGATCAGTGCATGATCAGCCACGTGATCAGTGCATGATTGCTACGTGATCAGTGCATGATTAGTCACGTGATCAGTGCATGACCAGGCAGGTGATCAGTGTATGATCAGCCACGTGATCAGTGCATGATAGCCACGTGATCAGTGCATGATCAGTCACCTGATGGGTGTATGATCAGTCACGTGACCAGTACATGGTAGCTACATGATCATTGCATGATCAGCCACGTGAGTAGTGCATGATAGCCACGTGATCAGTGCATGATCAGTCACGTGATCAGTGCATGATCAGTCATGTGATCAGTGCATGATCAGGCACGTGATCAGTGCATGATCAGCCACGTGATCAGTGCATGATAGCCACGTGATCAGTGCATGATCAATTACATGATCAGTGCATGATCAGTCACGTGACCAGTGCATGGTAGCTGCGTGATCAGTGCATGATCAGCCACGTGATCAGTGCATGATAGCCACGTGATCAGTGCATGATCAGTCACGTGATCAGTGCATGATCAGCCACGTGATCAGTGCATGATCAGTCACGTGACCAGTACATGGTAGCTGCGTGATCATTGCATGATCAGCCACGTGATCAGTGCATGATAGCCACGTGATCAGTGCATGATCAGTCACGTGATCAGTGCATGATCAGTCACGTGATCAGTGCATGATCAGCCACGTGATCAGTGCATGATCAATTACGTGATCAGTGCATGATCAGTCACGTGACCAGTACATGGTAGCTACGTGATCATTGCATGATCAGCCACGTGATCAGTGCATGATAGCCACGTGATCAGTGCATGATCAGTCATGTGATCGTGTGTGATCAGCCACGTGATCAGTGCATGATATCCACGTGATCAGTGCATGATAGCCACGTGATCAGTGCATGATAGTCACGTGATCAGTGCATGATCATCCACGTGATCAGTGCATGTGAGTCATGTAGTCAATGCATGATAGCGCCGTGATCAGTGCATGATCAGTCCCGTGATCAGTGCATGATCAGCCACGTGATCAGTGCATGATAGCTACGTGATCAGTGCATGATCAGTCACGTGATCAGTGCATGATAGCCACGTGATCAGTGCATGACAATTACGTGATCAGTGCATGATCAATCACGTGATCAGTGCATGAGAGCCACGTGATCAGTGCATGATCATTCACGTGATAGGTGTGTGATCAGCCACGTGAACAGTGCATGCTCAGTCACGTGATCAGGGCCTGCTGAGCTGCGTGATTACTGTCTGCTCATCTGCTTGACAATTGCCAGCTGAGCTGTACGATTCCTGCCTGTCATCTCCTTGACTATTGCCACCTGTGCTGCATAATTCCTGCCTGCTCATCTACTTGATTATTTCCAGCTGAGCAGCATGATTTCTCAGAGCTGAGTTCCATGATTATAGCCTGCTGACTGATTCCTGCCTACTCAGCTCTTTGTTCATTGCCTCCAGATGCACATGATCAGTGTGTGACACCAAACATGATCAGCACATGATCAGTCACATGATCAATGCATGATAAGCCAGGTGATCAGTGCATGATCAATTACGTGATCAGTGCATGATCAGTCATGTGACCAGTGCATGGTAGCTGCGTGATCAGTGCATGATCAGCCACGTGATCAGTGCATGATCAATCACGTGATCAGTGCATGATCAGCCACGTGATCAGTGCATGGTCAGACACGTGAACAGTGTATGATCAGCCACGTGATCAGTGCATGATATCCAAGTGATCAGTGCATGATCAATCACGTGATCAGTGTATGATCAGCCACGTGAACAGTGCATGCTCAGTCACGTGATCAGGGCCTGCTGAGCTGCGTGATTACTGTCTGCTCATCTGCTTGACAATTGCCAGCTGAGCTGCATGATTCCTGCCTGTCATCTGCTTGACAATTGCCAGCTGTGCTGTGTAATTCCTGCCTGCTCAGCTGCTTGATTATTGCCAGCTGAGCAGCATGATTCCTCACAGCTGAGTTCCATGATTATTGCCTGCTGACTGTTTGATTCATGCCTACTCAGCTCTTTGTTTATTGCCTCCAGAGGCACATGATCAGTGTATGATAGCAAACATGATCAGCGCATGATCAGTCACATGATCAGCGCCATTAAGTCACGTGATCACTACATGATAGTCATGTGATCAGTCCATGCTCAGTCATGGTATCAGTGCATGATCAGCCACGTGATCAGTGCATGATAGCCACGTGATCAGTGCATGATAGCCACGTGATCAGTGCATGATCAGCCACGTGATCAGTGCATGATTGCTACGTGATCAGTGCATGATCAGTCACGTGATCAGTGCATGATCAGGCACGTGATCAGTGTATGATCAGCCACGTGATCAGTGCATGATAGCCACGTGATCAGTGCATGATCAGTCACGTGATCAGTGTATGATCAGTCACGTGACCAGTACATGGTAGCTACATGATCATGATCAGTGCATGATCAGCCACGTGATCAGTGCATGATCAGTCACGTGATCAGTGCATGATCAGTCATGCGTGATCAGTGCATGATCAGCCACGTGATCAGTGCATGATAGCCACGTGATCAGTGCATGATCAGCCACGTGATCAGTGCATGATCAGCCACGTGATCAGTGCATGATCAGTCACATGATCAGTGATGTCATGGTGCATGATCAGTGCATGATCAGTGATCAGTGCATGATGAGCACGTGATCAGTGCATGATCAGTCACGTGATCAGTGCATGATCAGTCACGTGATCAGTGCATGATCAGCCACGTGATCAGTGCATGATCAATTACGTGATCAGTGCATGATCAGTCACGTGATCAGTGCATGGTAGCTACGTGATCAGTGCATGATCAGCCACGTGATCAGTGCATGATAGCCACGTGATCAGTGCATGATCAGTCATGTGATCGTGTGTGATCAGCCACGTGATCAGTGCATGATATCCACGTGATCAGTGCATGATAGCCACGTGATCAGTGCATGATAGTCACGTGATCAGTGCATGATCATCCACGTGATCAGTGCATGTGGAGTCATGTAGTCAGTGCATGATAGCGCCGTGATCAGTGCATGATCAGTCCCGTGATCAGTGCATGATCAGCCACGTGATCAGTGCATGATAGCCACGTGATCAGTGCATGATCAGTCACGTGATCAGTGCATGATAGCCACGTGATCAGTGCATACAATTACGTGATCAGTGCATGATCAATCACGTGATCAGTGCATGATAGCCACGTGATCAGTGCATGATCATTCACGTGATAGTGTGTGATCAGCCACGTGAACAGTGCATGCTCAGTCACGTGATCAGGGCCTGCTGAGCTGCGTGATTACTGTCTGCTCATCTGCTTGACAATTGCCAGCTGAGCTGTACGATTCCTGCCTGTCATCTCCTTGACAATTGCCACCTGTGCTGCATAATTCCTGCCTGCTCATCTACTTGATTATTGCCAGCTGAGCAGCATGATTTCTCAGAGCTGAGTTCCATGATTATAGCCTGCTGACTGATTCCTGCCTACTCAGCTCTTTGTTCATTGCCTCCAGATGCACATGATCAGTGTGTGACACCAAACATGATCAGCACATGATCAGTCACATGATCAATGCATGATAAGCCACGTGATCAGTGCATGATCAATCACGTGATCAGTGCATGATCAGTCATGTGACCAGTGCATGGTAGCCACGTGATCAGTGCATGATCAGCCACGTGATCAGTGCATGATCAATCACGTGATCAGTGCATGATCAGCCACGTGATCAGTGCATGGTCAGACACGTGAACAGTGTATGATCAGCCACGTGATCAGTGCATGATATCCAAGTGATCAGTGCATGATCAATCACGTGATCAGTGTATGATCAGCCACGTGAACAGTGCATGCTCAGTCACGTGATCAGGGCCTGCTGAGCTGCGTGATTACTGTCTGCTCATCTGCTTGACAATTGCCAGCTGAGCTGCATGATTCCTGCCTGTCATCTGCTTGACAATTGCCAGCTGTGCTGTGTAATTCCTGCCTGCTCAGCTGCTTGATTATTGCCAGCTGAGCAGCATGATTCCTCACAGCTGAGTTCCATGATTATTGCCTGCTGACTGTTTGATTCATGCCTACTCAGCTCTTTGTTTATTGCCTCCAGAGGCACATGATCAGTGTATGATAGCAAACATGATCAGCGCATGATCAGTCACATGATCAGCGCCATTAAGTCACGTGATCACTACATGATAGTCATGTGATCAGTCCATGCTCAGTCATGGTATCAGTGCATGATCAGCCACGTGATCAGTGCATGATAGCCACGTGATCAGTGCATGATAGCCACGTGATCAGTGCATGATCAGCCACGTGATCAGTGCATGATTGCTACGTGATCAGTGCATGATCAGTCACGTGATCAGTGCATGATCAGGCACGTGATCAGTGCATGATCAGCCACGTGATCAGTGCATGATAGCCACGTGATCAGTGCATGATCAGTCACCTGATCAGTGTATGATCAGTCACGTGACCAGTACATGGTAGCTACATGATCATTGCATGATCAGCCACGTGAGTAGTGCATGATAGCCACGTGATCAGTGCATGATCAGTCACGTGATCAGTGCATGATCAGTCATGTGATCAGTGCATGATCAGGCACGTGATCAGTGCATGATCAGCCACGTGATCAGTGCATGATAGCCACGTGATCAGTGCATGATCAATCACGTGATCAGTGCATGATCAGTCACGTGATCAGTGCATGATAGCTGCGTGATCAGTGCATGATCAGCCACGTGATCAGTGCATGATAGCCACGTGATCAGTGCATGATCAGTCACGTGATCAGTGCATGATCAGCCACGTGATCAGTGCATGATCAGCCACGTGATCAGTGCATGATCAGTCACGTGATCAGTGCATGATAGCGTGATCATTGCATGATCAGCCACGTGATCAGTGCATGATAGCCACGTGATCAGTGCATGATCAGTCACGTGATCAGTGCATGATCAGTCACGTGATCAGTGCATGATCAGCCACGTGATCAGTGCATGATCAATTACGTGATCAGTGCATGATCAGTCACGTGACCAGTGCATGGTAGCTACGTGATCAGTGCATGATCAGCCACGTGATCAGTGCATGATAGCCACGTGATCAGTGCATGATCAGTCACGTGATCGTGTGTGATCAGCCACGTGATCAGTGCATGATATCCACGTGATCAGTGCATGATAGCCACGTGATCAGTGCATGATAGTCACGTGATCAGTGCATGATCATCCACGTGATCAGTGCATGAGTCATGTATCAGTGCATGATAGCCCGTGATCAGTGCATGATCAGTCCCGTGATCAGTGCATGATCAGCCACGTGATCAGTGCATGATAGCCACGTGATCAGTGCATGATCAGTCACGTGATCAGTGCATGATAGCCACGTGATCAGTGCATGACAATTACGTGATCAGTGCATGATCAGTCACGTGATCAGTGCATGATAGCCACGTGATCAGTGCATGATCAGTCACGTGATAGTGTGTGATCAGCCACGTGAACAGTGCATGCTCAGTCACGTGATCAGGGCCTGCTGAGCTGCGTGATTACTGTCTGCTCATCTGCTTGACAATTGCCAGCTGAGCTGTACGATTCCTGCCTGTCATCTCTTGACAATTGCCACCTGTGCTGCATAATTCCTGCCTGCTCATCTACTTGATTATTGCCAGCTGAGCAGCATGATTTCTCAGAGCTGAGTTCCATGATTATAGCCTGCTGACTGATTCCTGCCTACTCAGCTCTTTGTTCATTGCCTCCAGATGCACATGATCAGTGTGTGACACCAAACATGATCAGCACATGATCAGTCACATGATCAGTGCATGATAAGCCACGTGATCAGTGCATGATCAATCACGTGATCAGTGCATGATCAGTCATGTGACCAGTGCATGATAGCCACGTGATCAGTGCATGATCAGCCACGTGATCAGTGCATGATCAGTCACGTGATCAGTGCATGATCAGCCACGTGATCAGTGCATGGTCAGACACGTGAACAGTGTATGATCAGCCACGTGATCAGTGCATGATATCCAAGTGATCAGTGCATGATCAATCACGTGATCAGTGTATGATCAGCCACGTGAACAGTGCATGCTCAGTCACGTGATCAGGGCCTGCTGAGCTGCGTGATTACTGTCTGCTCATCTGCTTGACAATTGCCAGCTGAGCTGCATGATTCCTGCCTGTCATCTGCTTGACAATTGCCAGCTGTGCTGTGTAATTCCTGCCTGCTCAGCTGCTTGATTATTGCCAGCTGAGCAGCATGATTCCTCACAGCTGAGTTCCATGATTATTGCCTGCTGACTGTTTGATTCATGCCTACTCAGCTCTTTGTTTATTGCCTCCAGAGGCACATGATCAGTGTATGATAGCAAACATGATCAGCGCATGATCAGTCACATGATCAGCGCCATTAAGTCACGTGATCACTACATGATAGTCATGTGATCAGTCCATGCTCAGTCATGGTATCAGTGCATGATCAGCCACGTGATCAGTGCATGATAGCCACGTGATCAGTGCATGATAGCCACGTGATCAGTGCATGATCAGCCACGTGATCAGTGCATGATTGCTACGTGATCAGTGCATGATCAGTCACGTGATCAGTGCATGATCAGGCACGTGATCAGTGCATGATCAGCCACGTGATCAGTGCATGATAGCCACGTGATCAGTGCATGATCAGTCACGTGATCAGTGCATGATCAGTCACGTGACCAGTACATGGTAGCTACATGATCATTGCATGATCAGCCACGTGAGTAGTGCATGATAGCCACGTGATCAGTGCATGATCAGTCACGTGATCAGTGCATGATCAGTCATGTGATCAGTGCATGATCAGGCACGTGATCAGTGCATGATCAGCCACGTGATCAGTGCATGATAGCCACGTGATCAGTGCATGATCAATCACGTGATCAGTGCATGATCAGTCACGTGATCAGTGCATGATAGCTGCGTGATCAGTGCATGATCAGCCACGTGATCAGTGCATGATAGCCACGTGATCAGTGCATGATCAGTCACGTGATCAGTGCATGATCAGCCACGTGATCAGTGCATGATCAGTCACGTGATCAGTGCATGATAGCTACGTGATCAGTGCATGATCAGCCACGTGATCAGTGCATGATAGCCACGTGATCAGTGCATGATCAGTCACGTGATCAGTGCATGATCAGTCACGTGATCAGTGCATGATCAGCCACGTGATCAGTGCATGATCAGTCACGTGATCAGTGCATGATCAGTCACGTGATCAGTGCATGATAGCCACGTGATCAGTGCATGATCAGCCACGTGATCAGTGCATGATAGCCACGTGATCAGTGCATGATCAGTCACGTGATCAGTGCATGATCAGCCACGTGATCAGTGCATGATCAGCCACGTGATCAGTGCATGATAGCCACGTGATCAGTGCATGATCAGTCACGTGATCAGTGCATGATCAGCCACGTGATCAGTGCATGATCAGTCACGTGATCAGTGCATGATCAGTCACGTGATCAGTGCATGATAGCCACGTGATCAGTGCATGATCAGCAGTGATCAGTGCATGATAGCCACGTGATCAGTGCATGATCAGTCACGTGATCAGTGCATGATCAGTCACGTGATCAGTGCATGATCAGCCACGTGATCAGTGCATGATCAGTCACGTGATCAGTGCATGATCGTGATCAGTGCATGATCAGCCACGTGATCAGTGCATGATCAGCCACGTGATCAGTGCACGTGATCAGTGCATGATCAGTCACGTGATCAGTGCATGATCAGCCACGTGATCAGTGCATGATCAGCCAGTGCATGATCAGTCACGTGATCAGTGCATGATAGCACGTGATCAGTGCATGATCAGCCACGTGATCAGTGCATGATAGCCACGTGATCAGTGCATGATCAGTCACGTGATCAGTGATGATCAGCCGTGATCAGTGCATGATAGCCACGTGATCAGTGCATGATAGCCACGTGATCAGTGCATGATCAGTCACGTGATCAGTGCATGATCAGCCACGTGATCAGTGCATGATCATGTGATCAGTGCATGATAGCACGTGATCAGTGCATGATCAGTCACGTGATCAGTGCATGATCAGCCACGTGATCAGTGCATGATAGCCACGTGATCAGTGCATGATCAGTCACGTGATCAGTGCATGATCAGCCACGTGATCAGTGCATGACAGTCACGTGATCAGTGCATGATCAGCCACGTGATCAGTGCATGATAGCCACGTGATCAGTGCATGATCAGTCACGTGATCAGTGTGTGATCAGCCACGTGAACAGTGCATGCTCAGTCACGTGATCAGGGCCTGCTGAGCTGCGTGATTACTGTCTGCTCATCTGCTTGACAATTGCCAGCTGAGCTGCACGATTCCTGCCTGTCATCTCTTGACAATTGCCACCTGTGCTGCATAATTCCTGCCTGCTCATCTACTTGATTATTGCCAGCTGAGCAGCATGATTTCTCAGAGCTGAGTTCCATGATTATAGCCTGCTGACTGATTCCTGCCTACTCAGCTCTTTGTTCATTGCCTCCAGATGCACATGATCAGTGTGTGACACCAAACATGATCAGCACATGATCAGTCACATGATCAGTGCATGATAAGCCACGTGATCAGTGCATGATCAGTCGTGATCAGTGCATGATCAGTCACGTGATCAGTGCATGATCAGCCACGTGATCAGTGCATGATCAGCCACGTGATCAGTGCATGATCAGTCACGTGATCAGTGCATGATCAGCCACGTGATCAGTGCATGGTCAGACACGTGAACAGTGTATGATCAGCCACGTGATCAGTGCATGATATCCAAGTGATCAGTGCATGATCAATCACGTGATCAGTGTATGATCAGCCACGTGAACAGTGCATGCTCAGTCACGTGATCAGGGCCTGCTGAGCTGCGTGATTACTGTCTGCTCATCTGCTTGACAATTGCCAGCTGAGCTGCATGATTCCTGCCTGTCATCTGCTTGACAATTGCCAGCTGTGCTGTGTAATTCCTGCCTGCTCAGCTGCTTGATTATTGCCAGCTGAGCAGCATGATTCCTCACAGCTGAGTTCCATGATTATTGCCTGCTGACTGTTTGATTCATGCCTACTCAGCTCTTTGTTTATTGCCTCCAGAGGCACATGATCAGTGTATGATAGCAAACATGATCAGCGCATGATCAGTCACATGATCAGCGCCATTAAGTCACGTGATCACTACATGATAGTCATGTGATCAGTCCATGCTCAGTCACGGTATCAGTGCATGATCAGCCACGTGATCAGTGCATGATAGCCACGTGATCAGTGCATGATCAGCCACGTGATCAGTGCATGATCAGCCACGTGATCAGTGCATGATTGCCACGTGATCAGTGCATGATCAGTCACGTGATCAGTGCATGATCAGGCACGTGATCAGTGCATGATCAGCCACGTGATCAGTGCATGATAGCCACGTGATCAGTGCATGATCAGTCACGTGATCAGTGTATGATCAGTCACGTGACCAGTACATGGTAGCTACATGATCATTGCATGATCAGCCACGTGATAGTGCATGATAGCCACGTGATCAGTGCATGATCAGTCACGTGATCAGTGCATGATCAGTCATGTGATCAGTGCATGATCAGGCACGTGATCAGTGCATGATCAGCCACGTGATCAGTGCATGATAGCCACGTGATCAGTGCATCAGTGCATGATCAGTGCATGATCAGTCACGTGATCAGTGCATGATAGTCACGTGATCAGTGCATGATCAGCCACGTGATCAGTGCATGATAGCCACGTGATCAGTGCATGATCAGTCACGTGATCAGTGCATGATCAGTCACGTGATCAGTGCATGATCAGCCACGTGATCAGTGCATGATCAGTCACGTGATCAGTGCATGATAGCTGCGTGATCAGTGCATGATCAGCCACGTGATCAGTGCATGATAGCCACGTGATCAGTGCATGATCAGTCACGTGATCAGTGCATGATCAGTCACGTGATCAGTGCATGATCAGCCACGTGATCAGTGCATGATCAATTACGTGATCAGTGCATGATCAGTCACGTGATCAGTGCATGATAGCTACGTGATCAGTGCATGATCAGCCACGTGATCAGTGCATGATAGCCACGTGATCAGTGCATGATCAGTCACGTGATCAGTGTGTGATCAGCCACGTGATCAGTGCATGATATCCACGTGATCAGTGCATGATAGCCACGTGATCAGTGCATGATAGTCACGTGATCAGTGCATGATCAGCCACGTGATCAGTGCATGTCAGTCATGTAGTCAGTGCATGATAGCCCGTGATCAGTGCATGATCAGTCCCGTGATCAGTGCATGATCAGCCACGTGATCAGTGCATGATAGCCACGTGATCAGTGCATGATCAGTCACGTGATCAGTGCATGATAGCCACGTGATCAGTGCATGACAATCACGTGATCAGTGCATGATCAGTCACGTGATCAGTGCATGATAGCCACGTGATCAGTGCATGATCAGTCACGTGATCAGTGTGTGATCAGCCACGTGAACAGTGCATGCTCAGTCACGTGATCAGGGCCTGCTGAGCTGCGTGATTACTGTCTGCTCATCTGCTTGACAATTGCCAGCTGAGCTGCACGATTCCTGCCTGTCATCTCCTTGACAATTGCCACCTGTGCTGCATAATTCCTGCCTGCTCATCTACTTGATTATTGCCAGCTGAGCAGCATGATTTCTCAGAGCTGAGTTCCATGATTATAGCCTGCTGACTGATTCCTGCCTACTCAGCTCTTTGTTCATTGCCTCCAGATGCACATGATCAGTGTGTGACACCAAACATGATCAGCACATGATCAGTCACATGATCAGTGCATGATAAGCCACGTGATCAGTGCATGATCAATCACGTGATCAGTGCATGATCAGTCACGTGATCAGTGCATGATCAGCCACGTGATCAGTGCATGATCAGCCACGTGATCAGTGCATGATCAGTCACGTGATCAGTGCATGATCAGCCACGTGATCAGTGCATGGTCAGACACGTGAACAGTGTATGATCAGCCACGTGATCAGTGCATGATATCCAAGTGATCAGTGCATGATCAATCACGTGATCAGTGTATGATCAGCCACGTGAACAGTGCATGCTCAGTCACGTGATCAGGGCCTGCTGAGCTGCGTGATTACTGTCTGCTCATCTGCTTGACAATTGCCAGCTGAGCTGCATGATTCCTGCCTGTCATCTGCTTGACAATTGCCAGCTGTGCTGTGTAATTCCTGCCTGCTCAGCTGCTTGATTATTGCCAGCTGAGCAGCATGATTCCTCACAGCTGAGTTCCATGATTATTGCCTGCTGACTGTTTGATTCATGCCTACTCAGCTCTTTGTTTATTGCCTCCAGAGGCACATGATCAGTGTATGATAGCAAACATGATCAGCGCATGATCAGTCACATGATCAGCGCCATTAAGTCACGTGATCACTACATGATAGTCATGTGATCAGTCCATGCTCAGTCATGGTATCAGTGCATGATCAGCCACGTGATCAGTGCATGATAGCCACGTGATCAGTGCATGATCAGCCACGTGATCAGTGCATGATCAGCCACGTGATCAGTGCATGATTGCACGTGATCAGTGCATGATCAGTCACGTGATCAGTGCATGATCAGGCACGTGATCAGTGCATGATCAGCCACGTGATCAGTGCATGATAGCCACGTGATCAGTGCATGATCAGTCACCTGATGGGTGCATGATCAGTCACGTGACCAGTACATGGTAGCTACGTGATCAGTGCATGATCAGCCACGTGATAGTGCATGATAGCCACGTGATCAGTGCATGATCAGTCACGTGATCAGTGCATGATCAGTCACGTGATCAGTGCATGATCAGCCACGTGATCAGTGCATGATAGCCACGTGATCAGTGCATGATCAGTCACGTGATCAGTGCATGATCAGTCACGTGATCAGTGCATGATAGCTGCGTGATCAGTGCATGATCAGCCACGTGATCAGTGCATGATAGCCACGTGATCAGTGCATGATCAGTCACGTGATCAGTGCATGATCAGCCACGTGATCAGTGCATGATCAGTCACGTGATCAGTGCATGATAGCTGCGTGATCAGTGCATGATCAGCCACGTGATCAGTGCATGATAGCCACGTGATCAGTGCATGATCAGTCACGTGATCAGTGCATGATCAGTCACGTGATCAGTGCATGATCAGCCACGTGATCAGTGCATGATCAGTCACGTGATCAGTGCATGATCAGTCACGTGATCAGTGCATGATAGCCACGTGATCAGTGCATGATCAGCCACGTGATCAGTGCATGATAGCCACGTGATCAGTGCATGATCAGTCACGTGATCAGTGCATGATCAGCCACGTGATCAGTGCATGATATCCACGTGATCAGTGCATGATAGCCACGTGATCAGTGCATGATAGTCACGTGATCAGTGCATGATCATCCACGTGATCAGTGCATGTAGTCATGTAGTCAGTGCATGATAGCGCGTGATCAGTGCATGATCAGTCCCGTGATCAGTGCATGATCAGCCACGTGATCAGTGCATGATAGCCACGTGATCAGTGCATGATCAGTCACGTGATCAGTGCATGATAGCCACGTGATCAGTGCATGACAGTTACGTGATCAGTGCATGATCAATCACGTGATCAGTGCATGATAGCCACGTGATCAGTGCATGATCATTCACGTGATAGTGTGTGATCAGCCACGTGAACAGTGCATGCTCAGTCACGTGATCAGGGCCTGCTGAGCTGCGTGATTACTGTCTGCTCATCTGCTTGACAATTGCCAGCTGAGCTGTACGATTCCTGCCTGTCATCTCCTTGACTATTGCCACCTGTGCTGCATAATTCCTGCCTGCTCATCTACTTGATTATTGCCAGCTGAGCAGCATGATTTCTCAGAGCTGAGTTCCATGATTATAGCCTGCTGACTGATTCCTGCCTACTCAGCTCTTTGTTCATTGCCTCCAGATGCACATGATCAGTGTGTGACACCAAACATGATCAGCACATGATCAGTCACATGATCAGTGCATGATAAGCCACGTGATCAGTGCATGATCAATTACGTGATCAGTGCATGATCAGTCACGTGATCAGTGCATGGTAGCTGCCACGTGATCAGTGCATGATCAGCCACGTGATCAGTGCATGATCAATCACGTGATCAGTGCATGATCAGCCACGTGATCAGTGCATGGTCAGACACGTGAACAGTGTATGATCAGCCACGTGATCAGTGCATGATATCCAAGTGATCAGTGCATGATCAATCACGTGATCAGTGTATGATCAGCCACGTGAACAGTGCATGCTCAGTCACGTGATCAGGGCCTGCTGAGCTGCGTGATTACTGTCTGCTCATCTGCTTGACAATTGCCAGCTGAGCTGCATGATTCCTGCCTGTCATCTGCTTGACAATTGCCAGCTGTGCTGTGTAATTCCTGCCTGCTCAGCTGCTTGATTATTGCCAGCTGAGCAGCATGATTCCTCACAGCTGAGTTCCATGATTATTGCCTGCTGACTGTTTGATTCATGCCTACTCAGCTCTTTGTTTATTGCCTCCAGAGGCACATGATCAGTGTATGATAGCAAACATGATCAGCGCATGATCAGTCACATGATCAGCGCCATTAAGTCACGTGATCACTACATGATAGTCATGTGATCAGTCCATGCTCAGTCATGGTATCAGTGCATGATCAGCCACGTGATCAGTGCATGATAGCCACGTGATCAGTGCATGATAGCCACGTGATCAGTGCATGATCAGCCAGGTGATCAGTGCATGATTGCTACGTGATCAGTGCATGATCAGTCACGTGATCAGTGCATGATCAGGCACGTGATCAGTGCATGATCAGCCACGTGATCAGTGCATGATAGCCACGTGATCAGTGCATGATCAGTCACGTGATCAGTGTATGATCAGTCACGTGACCAGTACATGGTAGCTACATGATCATTGCATGATCAGCCACGTGAGTAGTGCATGATAGCCACGTGATCAGTGCATGATCAGTCACGTGATCAGTGCATGATCAGTCATGTGATCAGTGCATGATCAGGCACGTGATCAGTGCATGATCAGCCACGTGATCAGTGCATGATAGCCACGTGATCAGTGCATGATCAGTCACGTGATCAGTGCATGATCAGTCACGTGATCAGTGCATGATAGCACGTGATCAGTGCATGATCAGCCACGTGATCAGTGCATGATAGCCACGTGATCAGTGCATGATCAGTCACGTGATCAGTGCATGATCAGTCACGTGATCAGTGCATGATCAGCCACGTGATCAGTGCATGATCAGTCACGTGATCAGTGCATGATAGCTCGTGATCATTGCATGATCAGCCACGTGATCAGTGCATGATAGCCACGTGATCAGTGCATGATCAGTCACGTGATCAGTGCATGATCAGTCACGTGATCAGTGCATGATCAGCCACGTGATCAGTGCATGATCAATTACGTGATCAGTGCATGATCAGTCACGTGATCAGTGCATGATAGCTACGTGATCAGTGCATGATCAGCCACGTGATCAGTGCATGATAGCCACGTGATCAGTGCATGATCAGTCATGTGATCAGTGATGATCAGCCACGTGATCAGTGCATGATATCCACGTGATCAGTGCATGATAGCCACGTGATCAGTGCATGATAGTCACGTGATCAGTGCATGATCATCCACGTGATCAGTGCATGTCAGTCATGTAGTCAGTGCATGATAGCGCCGTGATCAGTGCATGATCAGTCCCGTGATCAGTGCATGATCAGCCACGTGATCAGTGCATGATAGCCACGTGATCAGTGCATGATCAGTCACATGATCAGTGCATGATAGCCACGTGATCAGTGCATGACAATTACGTGATCAGTGCATGATCAATCACGTGATCAGTGCATGAGAGCCACGTGATCAGTGCATGATCATTCACGTGATAGTGTGTGATCAGCCACGTGAACAGTGCATGCTCAGTCACGTGATCAGGGCCTGCTGAGCTGCGTGATTACTGTCTGCTCATCTGCTTGACAATTGCCAGCTGAGCTGTACGATTCCTGCCTGTCATCTCCTTGACTATTGCCACCTGTGCTGCATAATTCCTGCCTGCTCATCTACTTGATTATTTCCAGCTGAGCAGCATGATTTCTCAGAGCTGAGTTCCATGATTATAGCCTGCTGACTGATTCCTGCCTACTCAGCTCTTTGTTCATTGCCTCCAGATGCACATGATCAGTGTGTGACACCAAACATGATCAGCACATGATCAGTCACATGATCAATGCATGATAAGCCAGGTGATCAGTGCATGATCAATTACGTGATCAGTGCATGATCAGTCACGTGACCAGTGCATGGTAGCCACGTGATCAGTGCATGATCAGCCACGTGATCAGTGCATGATCAATCACGTGATCAGTGCATGATCAGCCACGTGATCAGTGCATGGTCAGACACGTGAACAGTGTATGATCAGCCACGTGATCAGTGCATGATATCCAAGTGATCAGTGCATGATCAATCACGTGATCAGTGTATGATCAGCCACGTGAACAGTGCATGCTCAGTCACGTGATCAGGGCCTGCTGAGCTGCGTGATTACTGTCTGCTCATCTGCTTGACAATTGCCAGCTGAGCTGCATGATTCCTGCCTGTCATCTGCTTGACAATTGCCAGCTGTGCTGTGTAATTCCTGCCTGCTCAGCTGCTTGATTATTGCCAGCTGAGCAGCATGATTCCTCACAGCTGAGTTCCATGATTATTGCCTGCTGACTGTTTGATTCATGCCTACTCAGCTCTTTGTTTATTGCCTCCAGAGGCACATGATCAGTGTATGATAGCAAACATGATCAGCGCATGATCAGTCACATGATCAGCGCCATTAAGTCACGTGATCACTACATGATAGTCATGTGATCAGTCCATGCTCAGTCATGGTATCAGTGCATGATCAGCCACGTGATCAGTGCATGATAGCCACGTGATCAGTGCATGATAGCCACGTGATCAGTGCATGATCAGCCAGGTGATCAGTGCATGATTGCTACGTGATCAGTGCATGATTAGTCACGTGATCAGTGCATGACCAGGCAGGTGATCAGTGTATGATCAGCCACATGATCAGTGCATGATAGCCACGTGATCAGTGCATGATCAGTCACCTGATGGGTGTATGATCAGTCACGTGACCAGTACATGGTAGCTACATGATCATTGCATGATCAGCCACGTGAGTAGTGCATGATAGCCACGTGATCAGTGCATGATCAGTCACGTGATCAGTGCATGATCAGTCATGTGATCAGTGCATGATCAGGCACGTGATCAGTGCATGATCAGCCACGTGATCAGTGCATGATAGCCACGTGATCAGTGCATGATCAGTCACGTGATCAGTGCATGATCAGTCACGTGATCAGTGCATGGTAGCTGCGTGATCAGTGCATGATCAGCCACGTGATCAGTGCATGATAGCCACGTGATCAGTGCATGATCAGTCACGTGATCAGTGCATGATCAGTCACGTGATCAGTGCATGATCAGCCACGTGATCAGTGCATGATCAGTCACGTGATCAGTGCATGATAGCTGCGTGATCATTGCATGATCAGCCACATGATCAGTGCATGATAGCCACGTGATCAGTGCATGATCAGTCACGTGATCAGTGCATGATCAGTCACGTGATCAGTGCATGATCAGCCACGTGATCAGTGCATGATCAATTACGTGATCAGTGCATGATCAGTCACGTGATCAGTGCATGGTAGCTACGTGATCAGTGCATGATCAGCCACGTGATCAGTGCATGATAGCCACGTGATCAGTGCATGATCAGTCACGTGATCAGTGTGTGATCAGCCACGTGATCAGTGCATGATATCCACGTGATCAGTGCATGATAGCCACGTGATCAGTGCATGATAGTCACGTGATCAGTGCATGATCAGCCACGTGATCAGTGCATGTCAGTCATGTAGTCAGTGCATGATAGCGCGTGATCAGTGCATGATCAGTCCCGTGATCAGTGCATGATCAGCCACGTGATCAGTGCATGATAGCCACGTGATCAGTGCATGATCAGTCACGTGATCAGTGCATGATAGCCACGTGATCAGTGCATACAATTACGTGATCAGTGCATGATCAATCACGTGATCAGTGCATGATAGCCACGTGATCAGTGCATGATCATTCACGTGATCAGTGTGTGATCAGCCACGTGAACAGTGCATGCTCAGTCACGTGATCAGGGCCTGCTGAGCTGCGTGATTACTGTCTGCTCATCTGCTTGACAATTGCCAGCTGAGCTACACGATTCCTGCCTGTCATCTCCTTGACAATTGCCACCTGTGCTGCATAATTCCTGCCTGCTCATCTACTTGATTATTTCCAGCTGAGCAGCATGATTTCTCAGAGCTGAGTTCCATGATTATAGCCTGCTGACTGATTCCTGCCTACTCAGCTCTTTGTTCATTGCCTCCAGATGCACATGATCAGTGTGTGACACCAAACATGATCAGCACATGATCAGTCACATGATCAGTGCATGATAAGCCACGTGATCAGTGCATGATCAATTACGTGATCAGTGCATGATCAGTCACGTGATCAGTGCATGGTAGCCACGTGATCAGTGCATGATCAGCCACGTGATCAGTGCATGATCAGTCACGTGATCAGTGCATGATCAGCCACGTGATCAGTGCATGATCAGACACGTGAACAGTGTATGATCAGCCACGTGATCAGTGCATGATATCCAAGTGATCAGTGCATGATCAATCACGTGATCAGTGTATGATCAGCCACGTGAACAGTGCATGCTCAGTCACGTGATCAGGGCCTGCTGAGCTGCGTGATTACTGTCTGCTCATCTGCTTGACAATTGCCAGCTGAGCTGCATGATTCCTGCCTGTCATCTGCTTGACAATTGCCAGCTGTGCTGTGTAATTCCTGCCTGCTCAGCTGCTTGATTATTGCCAGCTGAGCAGCATGATTCCTCACAGCTGAGTTCCATGATTATTGCCTGCTGACTGTTTGATTCATGCCTACTCAGCTCTTTGTTTATTGCCTCCAGAGGCACATGATCAGTGTATGATAGCAAACATGATCAGCGCATGATCAGTCACATGATCAGCGCCATTAAGTCACGTGATCACTACATGATAGTCATGTGATCAGTCCATGCTCAGTCATGGTATCAGTGCATGATCAGCCACGTGATCAGTGCATGATAGCCACGTGATCAGTGCATGATAGCCACGTGATCAGTGCATGATCAGCCAGGTGATCAGTGCATGATTGCTACGTGATCAGTTCATGATTAGTCACGTGATCAGTGCATGACCAGGCAGGTGATCAGTGTATGACCAGCCACATGATCAGTGCATGATAGCCACGTGATCAGTGCATGATCAGTCACCTGATGGGTGTATGATCAGTCACGTGACCAGTACATGGTAGCTACATGATCATTGCATGATCAGCCACGTGAGTAGTGCATGATAGCCACGTGATCAGTGCATGATCAGTGACGTGATCAGTGCATGATCAGTCATGTGATCAGTGCATGATCAGGCACGTGATCAGTGCATGATCAGCCACGTGATCAGTGCATGATAGCCACGTGATCAGTGCATGATCAGACGTGATCAGTGCATGATCAGTCACGTGATCAGTGCATGGTAGCCACGTGATCAGTGCATGATCAGCCACGTGATCAGTGCATGATAGCCACGTGATCAGTGCATGATCAGTCACGTGATCAGTGCATGATCAGCACACATGATCAGTGCATGATCAGCCACGTGATCAGTGCATGATAGCCACGTGATCAGTGCATGATCAGTCACGTGATCAGTGCATGATCAGTCACGTGATCAGTGCATGATCAGCCACGTGATCAGTGCATGATCAGTCACGTGATCAGTGCATGATAGCAGTCATGATCAGTGATCAGTGCATGATAGCCACGTGATCAGTGCATGATCAGTCACGTGATCAGTGCATGATCAGTCACGTGATCAGTGCATGATCAGCCACGTGATCAGTGCATGATCAGTGATGATCAGTGCATGATCAGTCCAGTGCATGTAGCTACGTGATCAGTGCATGATCAGCCACGTGATCAGTGCATGATAGCCGTGATCAGTGCATGATCAGTCACGTGATGTGATGATCAGCCACGTGATCAGTGCATGATATCCACCTGATCAGTGCATGATAGCCACGTGATCAGTGCATGATAGTCACGTGATCAGTGCATGATCATCCACGTGATCAGTGCATGTGGAGTCATGTAGTCAGTGCATGATAGCGCCGTGATCAGTGCATGATCAGTCCCGTGATCAGTGCATGATCAGCCACGTGATCAGTGCATGATAGCCACGTGATCAGTGCATGATCAGTCACGTGATCAGTGCATGATAGCCACGTGATCAGTGCATACAATTACGTGATCAGTGCATGATCAATCACGTGATCAGTGCATGAGAGCCACGTGATCAGTGCATGATCATTCACATGATAGTGTGTGATCAGCCACGTGAACAGTGCATGCTCAGTCACGTGATCAGGGCCTGCTGAGCTGCGTGATTACTGTCTGCTCATCTGCTTGACAATTGCCAGCTGAGCTGTACGATTCCTGCCTGTCATCTCCTTGACTATTGCCACCTGTGCTGCATAATTCCTGCCTGCTCATCTACTTGATTATTTCCAGCTGAGCAGCATGATTTCTCAGAGCTGAGTTCCATGATTATAGCCTGCTGACTGATTCCTGCCTACTCAGCTCTTTGTTCATTGCCTCCAGATGCACATGATCAGTGTGTGACACCAAACATGATCAGCACATGATCAGTCACATGATCAATGCATGATAAGCCAGGTGATCAGTGCATGATCAATCGTGATCAGTGCATGATCAGTCATGTGATCAGTGCATGATCAGCCACGTGATCAGTGCATGATCAGCCACGTGATCAGTGCATGATCAGTCACGTGATCAGTGCATGATCAGCCACGTGATCAGTGCATGGTCAGACACGTGAACAGTGTATGATCAGCCACGTGATCAGTGCATGATATCCAAGTGATCAGTGCATGATCAATCACGTGATCAGTGTATGATCAGCCACGTGAACAGTGCATGCTCAGTCACGTGATCAGGGCCTGCTGAGCTGCGTGATTACTGTCTGCTCATCTGCTTGACAATTGCCAGCTGAGCTGCATGATTCCTGCCTGTCATCTGCTTGACAATTGCCAGCTGTGCTGTGTAATTCCTGCCTGCTCAGCTGCTTGATTATTGCCAGCTGAGCAGCATGATTCCTCACAGCTGAGTTCCATGATTATTGCCTGCTGACTGTTTGATTCATGCCTACTCAGCTCTTTGTTTATTGCCTCCAGAGGCACATGATCAGTGTATGATAGCAAACATGATCAGCGCATGATCAGTCACATGATCAGCGCCATTAAGTCACGTGATCACTACATGATAGTCATGTGATCAGTCCATGCTCAGTCATGGTATCAGTGCATGATCAGCCACGTGATCAGTGCATGATAGCCACGTGATCAGTGCATGATAGCCACGTGATCAGTGCATGATCAGCCAGGTGATCAGTGAATGATTGCTACGTGATCAGTTCATGATTAGTCACGTGATCAGTGCATGACCAGGCAGGTGATCAGTGTATGATCAGCCACATGATCAGTGCATGATAGCCACGTGATCAGTGCATGATCAGTCACCTGATGGGTGTATGATCAGTCACGTGACCAGTACATGGTAGCTACATGATCATTGCATGATCAGCCACGTGAGTAGTGCATGATAGCCACGTGATCAGTGCATGATCAGTCACGTGATCAGTGCATGATCAGTCATGTGATCAGTGCATGACAGGCACGTGATCAGTGTATGATCAGCCATGTGATCAGTGCATGATAGCCACGTGATCAGTGCATGATCAATTACATGATCAGTGCATGATCAGTCACGTGACCAGTGCATGGTAGCTGCGTGATCAGTGCATGATCAGCCACGTGATCAGTGCATGATAGCCACGTGATCAGTGCATGATCAGTCACGTGATCAGTGCATGATCAGCCACGTGATCAGTGCATGATCAGTCACGTGACCAGTACATGGTAGCTGCGTGATCATTGCATGATCAGCCACATGAGCAGTGCATGATAGCCACGTGATCAGTGCATGATCAGTCACGTGATCAGTGCATGATCAGTCACGTGATCAGTGCATGATCAGCCACGTGATCAGTGCATGATCAATTACGTGATCAGTGCATGATCAGTCACGTGACCAGTGCATGGTAGCTACGTGATCAGTGCATGATCAGCCACGTGATCAGTGCATGATAGCCACGTGATCAGTGCATGATCAGTCATGTGATAGTGTGTGATCAGCCACGTGATCAGTGCATGATATCCACGTGATCAGTGCATGATAGCCACGTGATCAGTGCATGATCAGTCACGTGATCAGTGCATGATCATCCACGTGATCAGTGCATGTCAGTCATGTAGTCAGTGCATGATAGCGCCGTGATCAGTGCATGATCAGTCCCGTGATCAGTGCATGATCAGCCACGTGATCAGTGCATGATAGCTACGTGATCAGTGCATGATCAGTCACGTGATCAGTGCATGATAGCCACGTGAGTGCATGACAATTACGTGATCAGTGCATGATCAATCACGTGATCAGTGCATGATAGCCACGTGATCAGTGCATGATCAGTCACGTGATAGTGTGTGATCAGCCACGTGAACAGTGCATGCTCAGTCACGTGATCAGGGCCTGCTGAGCTGCGTGATTACTGTCTGCTCATCTGCTTGACAATTGCCAGCTGAGCTGCACGATTCCTGCCTGTCATCTCCTTGACTATTGCCACCTGTGCTGCATAATTCCTGCCTGCTCATCTACTTGATTATTGCCAGCTGAGCAGCATGATTTCTCAGAGCTGAGTTCCATGATTATAGCCTGCTGACTGATTCCTGCCTACTCAGCTCTTTGTTCATTGCCTCCAGATGCACATGATCAGTGTGTGACACCAAACATGATCAGCACATGATCAGTCACATGATCAATGCATGATAAGCCACGTGATCAGTGCATGATCAATTACGTGATCAGTGCATGATCAGTCATGTGATCAGTGCATGATAGCCACGTGATCAGTGCATGATCAGCCACGTGATCAGTGCATGATCAGTCACGTGATCAGTGCATGATCAGCCACGTGATCAGTGCATGGTCAGACACGTGAACAGTGTATGATCAGCCACGTGATCAGTGCATGATATCCAAGTGATCAGTGCATGATCAATCACGTGATCAGTGTATGATCAGCCACGTGAACAGTGCATGCTCAGTCACGTGATCAGGGCCTGCTGAGCTGCGTGATTACTGTCTGCTCATCTGCTTGACAATTGCCAGCTGAGCTGCATGATTCCTGCCTGTCATCTGCTTGACAATTGCCAGCTGTGCTGTGTAATTCCTGCCTGCTCAGCTGCTTGATTATTGCCAGCTGAGCAGCATGATTCCTCACAGCTGAGTTCCATGATTATTGCCTGCTGACTGTTTGATTCATGCCTACTCAGCTCTTTGTTTATTGCCTCCAGAGGCACATGATCAGTGTATGATAGCAAACATGATCAGCGCATGATCAGTCACATGATCAGCCCATTAAGTCACGTGATCACTACATGATAGTCATGTGATCAGTCCATGCTCAGTCACGGTATCAGTGCATGATCAGCCACGTGATCAGTGCATGATAGCCACGTGATCAGTGCATGATCAGCCACGTGATCAGTGCATGATCAGCCACGTGATCAGTGCATGATAGCTACGTGATCAGTGCATGATCAGTCACGTGATCAGTGCATGATCAGGCACGTGATCAGTGTATGATCAGCCACGTGATCAGTGCATGATAGCCACGTGATCAGTGCATGATCAGTCACGTGATCAGTGTATGATCAGTCACGTGACCAGTACATGGTAGCTACGTGATCATTGCATGATCAGCCACGTGAGTAGTGCATGATAGCCACGTGATCAGTGCATGATCAGTCACGTGATCAGTGCATGATCAGTCATGTGATCAGTGCATGATCAGGCACGTGATCAGTGCATGATCAGCCACGTGATCAGTGCATGATAGCCACGTGATCAGTGCATGATCAGTCACGTGATCAGTGCATGATCAGTCACGTGATCAGTGCATGATCAGCCACGTGATCAGTGCATGATCAGCCACGTGATCAGTGCATGATAGCCACGTGATCAGTGCATGATCAGTCACGTGATCAGTGCATGATCAGTCACGTGATCAGTGCATGATCAGCCACGTGATCAGTGCATGATCAGTCACGTGATCAGTGCATGATAGCTGCGTGATCAGTGCATGATCAGCCACATGATCAGTGCATGATAGCCACGTGATCAGTGCATGATCAGTCACGTGATCAGTGCATGATCAGTCACGTGATCAGTGCATGATCAGCCACGTGATCAGTGCATGATCAATTACGTGATCAGTGCATGATCAGTCACGTGATCAGTGCATGATAGCCACGTGATCAGTGCATGATCAGCCACGTGATCAGTGCATGATAGCCACGTGATCAGTGCATGATCAGTCACGTGATCAGTGTGTGATCAGCCACGTGATCAGTGCATGATATCCACGTGATCAGTGCATGATAGCCACGTGATCAGTGCATGATCAGTCACGTGATCAGTGCATGATCAGCCACGTGATCAGTGCATGATCAGTCATGTGTCAGTGCATGATAGCACGTGATCAGTGCATGATCAGTCCCGTGATCAGTGCATGATCAGCCACGTGATCAGTGCATGATAGCCACGTGATCAGTGCATGATCAGTCACGTGATCAGTGCATGATCAGCCACGTGATCAGTGCATGACAATTACGTGATCAGTGCATGATCAGCCACGTGATCAGTGCATGATAGCCACGTGATCAGTGCATGATCATTCACGTGATAGTGTGTGATCAGCCACGTGAACAGTGCATGCTCAGTCACGTGATCAGGGCCTGCTGAGCTGCGTGATTACTGTCTGCTCATCTGCTTGACAATTGCCAGCTGAGCTGCACGATTCCTGCCTGTCATCTGCTTGACAATTGCCACCTGTGCTGCATAATTCCTGCCTGCTCAGCTGCTTGATTATTGCCAGCTGAGCAGCATGATTTCTCACAGCTGAGTTCCATGATTATAGCCTGCTGACTGATTCCTGCCTACTCAGCTCTTTGTTCATTGCCTCCAGATGCACATGATCAGTGTGTGACACCAAACATGATCAGCACATGATCAGTCACATGATCAATGCATGATAAGCCACGTGATCAGTGCATGATCAATTACGTGATCAGTGCATGATCAGTCATGTGATCAGTGCATGGTAGCCACGTGATCAGTGCATGATCAGCCACGTGATCAGTGCATGATCAATCACGTGATCAGTGCATGATCAGCCACGTGATCAGTGCATGGTCAGACACGTGAACAGTGTATGATCAGCCACGTGATCAGTGCATGATATCCAAGTGATCAGTGCATGATCAGTCACGTGATCAGTGTATGATCAGCCACGTGAACAGTGCATGCTCAGTCACGTGATCAGGGCCTGCTGAGCTGCGTGATTACTGTCTGCTCATCTGCTTGACAATTGCCAGCTGAGCTGCATGATTCCTGCCTGTCATCTGCTTGACAATTGCCAGCTGTGCTGTGTAATTCCTGCCTGCTCAGCTGCTTGATTATTGCCAGCTGAGCAGCATGATTCCTCACAGCTGAGTTCCATGATTATTGCCTGCTGACTGTTTGATTCATGCCTACTCAGCTCTTTGTTTATTGCCTCCAGAGGCACATGATCAGTGTATGATAGCAAACATGATCAGCGCATGATCAGTCACATGATCAGCGCCATTAAGTCACGTGATCACTACATGATAGTCATGTGATCAGTCCATGCTCAGTCACGGTATCAGTGCATGATCAGCCACGTGATCAGTGCATGATAGCCACGTGATCAGTGCATGATAGCCACGTGATCAGTGCATGATCAGCCACGTGATCAGTGCATGATCAGCCACGTGATCAGTGCATGATCAGTCACGTGATCAGTGCATGATCAGGCACGTGATCAGTGCATGATCAGCCACGTGATCAGTGCATGATAGCCACGTGATCAGTGCATGATCAGTCACGTGATCAGTGCATGATCAGTCACGTGACAGTACATGGTAGCTACGTGATCAGTGCATGATCAGCCACGTGAGTGCATGTGCATGACAGTACACGTGATCAGTGCATGATCAGCCACGTGATCAGTGCATGATCAGTCACGTGATCAGTGCATGATCAGTCACGTGATCAGTGCATGATCAGCCACGTGATCAGTGCATGATAGCCACGTGATCAGTGCATGATCAGCCACGTGATCAGTGCATGATCAGTCACGTGATCAGTGCATGATAGCTACGTGATCAGTGCATGATCAGCCACGTGATCAGTGCATGATAGCCACGTGATCAGTGCATGATCAGTCACGTGATCAGTGCATGATCAGCCACGTGATCAGTGCATGATCAGCCACGTGATCAGTGCATGATCAGTCACGTGATCAGTGCATGATAGCCACGTGATCAGTGCATGATCAGCCACGTGATCAGTGCATGATAGCCACGTGATCAGTGCATGATCAGTCACGTGATCAGTGCATGATCAGCCGTGATCAGTGCATGATCAGCCACGTGATCAGTGCATGATCAATCACGTGATCAGTGCATGATCATCACGTGATCAGTGCATGATCGTGATCAGTGCATGATCAGCCACGTGATCAGTGCATGATAGCCACGTGATCAGTGCATGATCAGTCACGTGATCAGTGTGATCAGCCGTGATCAGTGCATGATATCCACGTGATCAGTGCATCAGCCATGATCAGTGCATGATCAGTGTGATCAGTGCATGATCAGTCACGTGATCAGTGCATGATCAGTCAGTGATCAGTGCATGATAGCCGTGATCAGTGCATGATCAGTCCCGTGATCAGTGCATGATAGCCACGTGATCAGTGCATGATCAGCCACGTGATCAGTGCATGATCAGTCACGTGATCAGTGCATGATCAGCCACGTGATCAGTGCATGATCAGTACGTGATCAGTGCATGATCAGTCACGTGATCAGTGCATGATAGCCACGTGATCAGTGCATGATCAGTCACGTGATCAGTGTGTGATCAGCCACGTGAACAGTGCATGCTCAGTCACGTGATCAGGGCCTGCTGAGCTGCGTGATTACTGTCTGCTCATCTGCTTGACAATTGCCAGCTGAGCTGCACGATTCCTGCCTGTCATCTGCTTGACAATTGCCAGCTGTGCTGATAATTCCTGCCTGCTCAGCTGCTTGATTATTGCCAGCTGAGCAGCATGATTTCTCAGAGCTGAGTTCCATGATTATTGCCTGCTGACTGATTCGTGCCTACTCAGCTCTTTGTTCATTGCCTCCAGAGGCACATGATCAGTGTATGATAGCAAACATGATCAGCGCATGATCAGTCACATGATCAGTGCATGATAAGCCACGTGATCAGTGCATGATCAGTCGTGATCAGTGCATGATCAGTCACGTGATCAGTGCATGATCAGCCACGTGATCAGTGCATGATCAGCCACGTGATCAGTGCATGATCAGTCACGTGATCAGTGCATGATCAGCCACGTGATCAGTGCATGATCAGACACGTGATCAGTGCATGATCAGCCACGTGATCAGTGCATGATATCAAGTGATCAGTGCATGATCAGTCACGTGATCAGTGTATGATCAGCCACGTGAACAGTGCATGCTCAGTCACGTGATCGGGCCTGCTGAGCTGCGTGATTACTGTCTGCTCATCTGCTTGACAATTGCCAGCTGAGCTGCATGATTCCTGCCTGTCATCTGCTTGACAATTGCCAGCTGTGCTGTGTAATTCCTGCCTGCTCAGCTGCTTGATTATTGCCAGCTGAGCAGCATGATTCCTCACAGCTGAGTTCCATGATTATTGCCTGCTGACTGTTTGATTCGTGCCTACTCAGCTCTTTGTTTATTGCCTCCAGAGGCACATGATCAGTGTATGATAGCAAACATGATCAGTGCATGATCAGTCACATGATCAGCGCCATTAAGTCACGTGATCACTGCATGATAGTCATGTGATCAGTCCATGCTCAGTCACGGTATCAGTGCATGATCAGCCACGTGATCAGTGCATGATCAGCCACGTGATCAGTGCATGATCAGCCACGTGATCAGTGCATGATCAGCCACGTGATCAGTGCATGATAGCCACGTGATCAGTGCATGATCAGTCACGTGATCAGTGCATGATCAGTCACGTGATCAGTGCATGATCAGCCACGTGATCAGTGCATGATAGCCACGTGATCAGTGCATGATCAGTCACGTGATCAGTGCATGATCAGTCACGTGACCAGTACATGGTAGCTACGTGATCATTGCATGATCAGCCACGTGATCAGTGCATGATAGCCACGTGATCAGTGCATGATCAGTCACGTGATCAGTGCATGATCAGTCACGTGATCAGTGCATGATCAGGCACGTGATCAGTGCATGATCAGCCACGTGATCAGTGCATGATAGCCACGTGATCAGTGCATGATCAGTCACGTGATCAGTGCATGATCAGTCACGTGATCAGTGCATGATAGCCACGTGATCAGTGCATGATCAGCCAGTGATCAGTGCATGATAGCCACGTGATCAGTGCATGATCAGTCACGTGATCAGTGCATGATCAGCCATGATCAGTGCATGATCAGTCACGTGATCAGTGCATGATAGCCGTGATCAGTGCATGATCAGTGCCACACATGATCAGTCACATGATAGCCACGTGATCAGTGCATGATCAGTCACGTGATCAGTGCATGATCAGTCACGTGAACAGTGCATGATCAGCCACGTGATCAGTGCATGATCAATTACGTGATCAGTGCATGATCAGTCTGCGTGATCAGTACATTAGCTGCGTGATCCTGCATGATCAGCCACCTGTGATCAGTGCCTGCTCATCTACTTGATTATTGCAGCTGAGCAGTCACGTGATCAGTTCCATGATTAGCCTGTGATCAGTGCCTGACTCAGCTCTTTGTCATTGCCTGAGATGCACATGATCAGTGCATGATCATCACATGATCAGTGCATGATCAGCCACGTGATCAGTGCATGATGAGTCATGTGATCAGTGCATGATAGCCACGTGATCAGTGCATGATCAGTCACGTGATCAGTGCATGATCAGCCACGTGATCAGTGCATGATAGCCACGTGATCAGTGCATGATCAGTCACGTGATCAGTGCATGATCAGCCACGTGATCAGTGCATGATCAGACACGTGATCAGTGCATGATCAGCCACGTGATCAGTGCATGATATCCAAGTGATCAGTGCATGATCAATCACGTGATCAGTGTATGATCAGCCACGTGAACAGTGCATGCTCAGTCACGTGATCAGGGCCTGCTGAGCTGCGTGATTACTGTCTGCTCATCTGCTTGACAATTGCCAGCTGAGCTGCACGATTCCTGCCTGTCATCTGCTTGACAATTGCCAGCTGTGCTGCGTAATTCCTGCCTGCTCAGCTGCTTGATTATTGCCAGCTGAGCAGCATGATTCCTCACAGCTGAGTTCCATGATTATTGCCTGCTGACTGTTTGATTCGTGCCTACTCAGCTCTTTGTTTATTGCCTCCAGAGGCACATGATCAGTGTATGATAGCAAACATGATCAGCGCATGATCAGTCACATGATCAGCGCCATTAAGTCACGTGATCACTACATGATAGTCATGTGATCAGTCCATGCTCAGTCACGGTATCAGTGCATGATCAGCCACGTGATCAGTGCATGATCAGCCACGTGATCAGTGCATGATCAGCCACGTGATCAGTGCATGATCAGCCACGTGATCAGTGCATGATTGCACGTGATCAGTGCATGATCAGTCACGTGATCAGTGCATGATCAGGCACGTGATCAGTGTATGATCCAGCCACGTGATCAGTGCATGATAGCCACGTGATCAGTGCATGATCAGTCACGTGATCAGTGCATGATCAGTCACGTGACCAGTACATGGTAGCTACGTGATGCATGATCAGCCACGTGATCAGTGCCCACGTGATCAGTGCATGATCAGTCACGTGATCAGTGCATGATCAGTCACGTGATCAGTGCATGATCAGTCACGTGATCAGTGCAGCCATGATCAGTGCATGATAGCCACGTGATCAGTGCATGATCAGTTACGTGATCAGTGCATGATCAGTCACGTGACCAGTGCATGAGTAGCTGCGTGATCAGTGCATGATCAGCCACGTGATGCATGATCAGCCACGTGATCAGTGCATGATCAGTCACGTGATCAGTGCATGATCAGCCACGTGATCAGTGCATGATCAGTCACGTGATCAGTGCATGATAGCTACGTGATCAGTGCATGATCAGCCACGTGATCAGTGCATGATAGCCACGTGATCAGTGCATGATCAGTCACGTGATCAGTGCATGATCAGTCACGTGATCAGTGCATGATCCACGTGATCAGTGCATGATCAGCCACGTGATCAGTGCATGATAGCCACGTGATCAGTGCATGATCAGTCACGTGATCAGTGCATGATCAGCCACGTGATCAGTGCATGATCAGCCACGTGATCAGTGCATGATCAGTCACGTGATCAGTGCATGATCAGCCACGTGATCAGTGCATGATCAGCCACGTGATCAGTGCATGATAGCCACGTGATCAGTGCATGATAGTGATCCATCACGTGATCAGTGCATGATCAGTCAGCCACGTGATCAGTGCATGATCAGCCACGTGATCAGTGCATGATAGCCACGTGATCAGTGCATGATAGCCACGTGATCAGTGCATGATAGTGTGATCGATCAGCCACGTGATCAGTGCATGATATCCACGTGATCAGTGCATGATAGCCACGTGATCAGTGCATGATAGTCACGTGATCAGTGCATGATCATCCACGTGATCAGTGCATGATCAGTCACAGTGCATGATAGCACCGTGATCAGTGCATGATCAGTCCCGTGATCAGTGCATGATCAGCCACGTGATCAGTGCATGATAGCCACGTGATCAGTGCATGATCAGTCACGTGATCAGTGCATGATCAGCCACGTGATCAGTGCATGACAGTCACGTGATCAGTGCATGATCAGTCACGTGATCAGTGCATGATAGCCACGTGATCAGTGCATGATCAGTCACGTGATCAGTGTATGATCAGCCACGTGATCAGTGCATGCTCAGTCACGTGATCAGGGCTGCTGAGCTGCGTGATTACTGTCTGCTCATCTGCTTGACAATTGCCAGCTGAGCTGCACGATTCCTGCCTGTCATCTGCTTGACAATTGCCAGCCTGTGCTGCATAATTCCTGCCTGCTCAGCTGCTTGATTATTGCCAGCTGAGCAGCATGATTTCTCAGAGCTGAGTTCCATGATTATTGCCTGCTGACTGATTCGTGCCTACTCAGCTCTTTGTTCATTGCCTCCAGATGCACATGATCAGTGTATGATACCAAACATGATCAGTGCATGATCAGTCACATGATCAGTGCATGATAAGCCACGTGATCAGTGCATGATCAGTCACGTGATCAGTGCATGATCAGTCACGTGATCAGTGCATGATAGCCACGTGATCAGTGCATGATCAGCCACGTGATCAGTGCATGATCAGTCACGTGATCAGTGCATGATCAGCCACGTGATCAGTGCATGATCAGACACGTGAACAGTGTATGATCAGCCACGTGATCAGTGCATGATATCCACGTGATCAGTGCATGATCAGTCACGTGATCAGTGTATGATCAGCCACGTGAACAGTGCATGCTCAGTCACGTGATCAGGGCCTGCTGAGCTGCGTGATTACTGTCTGCTCATCTGCTTGACAATTGCCAGCTGAGCTGCATGATTCCTGCCTGTCATCTGCTTGACAATTGCCAGCTGTGCTGCGTAATTCCTGCCTGCTCAGCTGCTTGATTATTGCCAGCTGAGCAGCATGATTCCTCACAGCTGAGTTCCATGATTATTGCCTGCTGACTGTTTGATTCATGCCTACTCAGCTCTTTGTTTATTGCCTCCAGAGGCACATGATCAGTGTATGATAGCAAACATGATCAGTGCATGATCAGTCACATGATCAGCGCCATTAAGTCACGTGATCACTGCATGATAGTCATGTGATCAGTCCATGCTCAGTCACGGTATCAGTGCATGATCAGCCACGTGATCAGTGCATGATAGCCACGTGATCAGTGCATGATCAGCCACGTGATCAGTGCATGATCAGCCACGTGATCAGTGCATGATTGCCACGTGATCAGTGCATGATCAGTCACGTGATCAGTGCATGATCAGGCACGTGATCAGTGCATGATCAGCCACGTGATCAGTGCATGATAGCCACGTGATCAGTGCATGATCAGTCACGTGATCAGTGCATGATCAGTCACGTGACAGTACATGTAGCTACGTGATCAGTGCATGATCAGCCACGTGATCAGTGCATGATAGCCACGTGATCAGTGCATGATCAGTCACGTGATCAGTGCATGATCAGTCACGTGATCAGTGCATGATCAGCCACGTGATCAGTGCATGATCAGCCACGTGATCAGTGCATGATCAATCATGATCAGTGCATGATCAGTCACGTGATCAGTGCATGATAGCCACGTGATCAGTGCATGATCAGCCACGTGATCAGTGCATGATAGCCACGTGATCAGTGCATGATCAGTCACGTGATCAGTGCATGATCAGTCACGTGATCAGTGCATGATCAGTCACGTGATCAGTGCATGATAGCTGGTGATCAGTGCATGATCAGCCACGTGATCAGTGCATGATAGCCACGTGATCAGTGCATGATCAGTCACGTGATCAGTGCATGATCAGTCACGTGATCAGTGCATGATCAGCCACGTGATCAGTGCATGATCAATCACGTGATCAGTGCATGATCAGTCACGTGATCAGTGCATGATAGCTACGTGATCAGTGCATGATCAGCCACGTGATCAGTGCATGATAGCCACGTGATCAGTGCATGATCAGTCACGTGATCAGTGCATGATCAGCCACGTGATCAGTGCATGATAGCCACGTGATCAGTGCATGATAGCCACGTGATCAGTGCATGATCAGTCACGTGATCAGTGCATGATCAGCCACGTGATCAGTGCATGATCAGTCATGTGATCAGTGCATGATAGCCACGTGATCAGTGCATGATCAGTCCGTGATCAGTGCATGATCAGCCACGTGATCAGTGCATGATAGCCACGTGATCAGTGCATGATCAGTCACGTGATCAGTGCATGATCAGCCACGTGATCAGTGCATGACAATCACGTGATCAGTGCATGATCAGCCACGTGATCAGTGCATGATAGCCACGTGATCAGTGCATGATCAGTCACGTGATCAGTGTGTGATCAGCCACGTGAACAGTGCATGCTCAGTCACGTGATCAGGGCCTGCTGAGCTGCGTGATTACTGTCTGCTCATCTGCTTGACAATTGCCAGCTGAGCTGCACGATTCCTGCCTGTCATCTGCTTGACAATTGCCACCTGTGCTGCATAATTCCTGCCTGCTCAGCTGCTTGATTATTGCCAGCTGAGCAGCATGATTCTCAGAGCTGAGTTCCATGATTATAGCCTGCTGACTGATTCCTGCCTACTCAGCTCTTTGTTCATTGCCTCCAGATGCATGATCAGTGTATGACACCAAACATGATCAGTGCATGATCAGTCACATGATCAGTGCATGATAAGCCACGTGATCAGTGCATGATCAGTCACGTGATCAGTGCATGATCAGTCACGTGATCAGTGCATGATCAGCCACGTGATCAGTGCATGATCAGCCACGTGATCAGTGCATGATCAGTCACGTGATCAGTGCATGATCAGCCACGTGATCAGTGCATGATCAGACACGTGAACAGTGTATGATCAGCCACGTGATCAGTGCATGATATCCACGTGATCAGTGCATGATCAGTCACGTGATCAGTGTATGATCAGCCACGTGAACAGTGCATGCTCAGTCACGTGATCAGGGCCTGCTGAGCTGCGTGATTACTGTCTGCTCATCTGCTTGACAATTGCCAGCTGAGCTGCATGATTCCTGCCTGTCATCTGCTTGACAATTGCCAGCTGTGCTGCGTAATTCCTGCCTGCTCAGCTGCTTGATTATTGCCAGCTGAGCAGCATGATTCCTCACAGCTGAGTTCCATGATTATTGCCTGCTGACTGTTTGATTCATGCCTACTCAGCTCTTTGTTTATTGCCTCCAGAGGCACATGATCAGTATGATAGCAAACATGATCAGTGCATGATCAGTCACATGATCAGCGCCATTAAGTCACGTGATCACTACATGATAGTCATGTGATCAGTCCATGCTCAGTCACGGTATCAGTGCATGATCAGCCACGTGATCAGTGCATGATCAGCCACGTGATCAGTGCATGATCAGCCACGTGATCAGTGCATGATCAGCCACGTGATCAGTGCATGATAGCCACGTGATCAGTGCATGATCAGTCACGTGATCAGTGCATGATCAGCCACGTGATCAGTGCATGATCAGCCACGTGATCAGTGCATGATAGCCACGTGATCAGTGCATGATCAGTCACGTGATCAGTGCATGATCAGTCACGTGACAGTACATGGTAGCTACGTGATCAGTGCATGATCAGCCACGTGATCAGTGCATGATAGCCACGTGATCAGTGCATGATCAGTCACGTGATCAGTGCATGATCAGTCATGTGATCAGTGCATGATCAGGCACGTGATCAGTGCATGATCAGCCACGTGATCAGTGCATGATAGCCACGTGATCAGTGCATGATCAGTCACGTGATCAGTGCATGATCAGTCACGTGATCAGTGCATGGTAGCTGCGTGATCAGTGCATGATCAGCCACGTGATCAGTGCATGATAGCCACGTGATCAGTGCATGATCAGTCACGTGATCAGTGCATGATCAGTCACGTGATCAGTGCATGATCAGCCACGTGATCAGTGCATGATCAGTCACGTGATCAGTGCATGGTAGCTGTGATCATTGCATGATCAGCCACATGATCAGTGCATGATAGCCACGTGATCAGTGCATGATCAGTCACGTGATCAGTGCATGATCAGCCACGTGATCAGTGCATGATCAGCCATGATCAGTGCATGATCAATCACGTGATCAGTGCATGATCAGTCACGTGATCAGTGCATGATAGCCACGTGATCAGTGCATGATCAGCCACGTGATCAGTGCATGATAGCCACGTGATCAGTGCATGATCAGTCACGTGATCAGTGCATGATCAGTCACGTGATCAGTGCATGATCAGCCACGTGATCAGTGCATGATCAGCCACGTGATCAGTGCATGATCAGTCACGTGATCAGTGCATGATCAGCCACGTGATCAGTGCATGATCAGTCACGTGATCAGTGCATGATAGCTACGTGATCAGTGCATGATCAGCCACGTGATCAGTGCATGATAGCCACGTGATCAGTGCATGATCAGTCACGTGATCAGTGCATGATCAGTCACGTGATCAGTGCATGATCAGCCACGTGACAATGATCAGCCACGTGATCAGTGCATGATCAGCCACGTGATCAGTGCATGATCAGCCACGTGATCAGTGCATGATCAGCCACGTGATCAGTGCATGATCAGCCACGTGATCAGTGCATGATCAGTCACGTGATCAGTGCATGATCAGCCACGTGATCAGTGCATGATCAGTCACGTGATCAGTGCATGATAGCCACGTGATCAGTGCATGATCAGCCACGTGATCAGTGCATGATAGCCACGTGATCAGTGCATGATCAGTCACGTGATCAGTGCATGATCAGTCACGATCAGTGCATGTGATCAGCCACGTGATCAGTGCATGATCAGCCACGTGATCAGTGCATGATCAGCCACGTGATCAGTGCATGATCAGTCACGTGATCAGTGCATGATCAGCCATGATCAGTGCATGATCAATCACGTGATCAGTGCATGATCAGTCACGTGATCAGTGCATGGTAGCCACGTGATCAGTGCATGATCAGCCACGTGATCAGTGCATGATAGCCACGTGATCAGTGCATGATCAGTCACGTGATCAGTGCATGATCAGCCGTGATCAGTGCATGATCAGCCACGTGATCAGTGCATGATAGCCACGTGATCAGTGCATGATAGTCACGTGATCAGTGCATGATCAGCCACGTGATCAGTGCATGTCAGTCACGTATCAGTGCATGATAGCACGTGATCAGTGCATGATCAGTCCACGTGATCAGTGCATGATCAGCCACGTGATCAGTGCATGATAGCCACGTGATCAGTGCATGATCAGTCACGTGATCAGTGCATGATCAGCCACGTGATCAGTGCATGACAGCCACGTGATCAGTGCATGATCAGCCACGTGATCAGTGCATGATAGCCACGTGATCAGTGCATGATCAGTCACGTGATCAGTGTATGATCAGCCACGTGAACAGTGCATGCTCAGTCACGTGATCAGGGCCTGCTGAGCTGCGTGATTACTGTCTGCTCATCTGCTTGACAATTGCCAGCTGAGCTGCACGATTCCTGCCTGTCATCTGCTTGACAATTGCCAGCTGTGCTGCGTAATTCCTGCCTGCTCAGCTGCTTGATTATTGCCAGCTGAGCAGCATGATTCCTCACAGCTGAGTTCCATGATTATTGCCTGCTGACTGATTCGTGCCTACTCAGCTCTTTGTTCATTGCCTCCAGAGGCACATGATCAGTGTATGATAGCAAACATGATCAGCGCATGATCAGTCACATGATCAATGCATGATAAGTCACGTGATCAGTGCATGATCAGTCATGTGATCAGTGCATGATCAGTCACGTGATCAGTGCATGATCAGCCACGTGATCAGTGCATGATCAGCCACGTGATCAGTGCATGATCAGTCACGTGATCAGTGCATGGTAGCTATGATCATTGCATGATCAGCCACAGTGCATGATAGTCACGTGATCAGTGCATGATCAGTCACGTGATCAGTGCATGATCAGTCACGTGATCAGTGCATGATCAGCCACGTGATCAGTGCATGATCAGTTACGTGATCAGTGCATGATCAGTCACGTGATCAGTACATGGTAGCTACGTGATCAGTGCATGATCAGCCACGTGATCAGTGCATGATAGCCACGTGATCAGTGCATGATCAGTCACGTGATCAGTGCATGATCAGCCACGTGATCAGTGCATGATAGCCACGTGATCAGTGCATGATAGCCACGTGATCAGTGCATGATCAGTCACGTGATCAGTGCATGATCAGCCACGTGATCAGTGCATGATCAGTCATGTATCAGTGCATGATAGCCGTGATCAGTGCATGATCAGTCACGTGATCAGTGCATGATCAGCCACGTGATCAGTGCATGATAGCCACGTGATCAGTGCATCAATACATGATCAGTGCATGATAGCCACGTGATCAGTGCATACAATTGATGTGATCAGTGCATGTGCAATCACGTGATCAGTGCATGAGAGCCACGTGATCAGTGCATGATCAGTCACGTGATCAGTGTGATCAGCCACGTGATCAGTGCATGCTCAGTCACGTGATCAGGCACGCTGAGCTGCGATTACTGTCTGCTCATCTGCATGACAATTGCCAGCTGAGCTGTACGATTCCTGCCTGTCATCTGCTTGACAATTGCCACCTGTGCTGCATAATTCCTGCCTGCTCATCTGCTTGATTATTGCCAGCTGAGCAGCATGATTTCTCAGAGCTGAGTTCCATGATTATAGCCTGCTGACTGATTCTGCCTACTCAGCTCTTTGTTCATTGCCTCCAGATGCACATGATCAGTGTGACACAAACATGATCAGCACATGATCAGTCACATGATCAGTGCATGATAAGCCAGGTGATCAGTGCATGATCAATCACGTGACAGTGCATGATCAGCCACGTGACTGCATGGTCAGCCACGTGATCAGTGCATGATCAGCCACGTGATCAGTGCATGATCAGTCACGTGATCAGTGCATGATCAGCCACGTGATCAGTGCATGGTCAGACACGTGAACAGTGTATGATCAGCCACGTGATCAGTGCATGATATCCAAGTGATCAGTGCATGATCAATCACGTGATCAGTGTATGATCAGCCACGTGAACAGTGCATGCTCAGTCACGTGATCAGGGCCTGCTGAGCTGCGTGATTACTGTCTGCTCATCTGCTTGACAATTGCCAGCTGAGCTGCATGATTCCTGCCTGTCATCTGCTTGACAATTGCCAGCTGTGCTGCGTAATTCCTGCCTGCTCAGCTGCTTGATTATTGCCAGCTGAGCAGCATGATTCCTCACAGCTGAGTTCCATGATTATTGCCTGCTGACTGTTTGATTCGTGCCTACTCAGCTCTTTGTTTATTGCCTCCAGAGGCACATGATCAGTGTATGATAGCAAACATGATCAGCGCATGATCAGTCACATGATCAGCGCCATTAAGTCACGTGATCACTACATGATAGTCATGTGATCAGTCCATGCTCAGTCACGGTATCAGTGCATGATCAGCCACGTGATCAGTGCATGATAGCCACGTATCATTAGTGATGATCAGCCACGTGAGACAGTGCATGATCAGCCACGTGATCAGTGCATGATAGCTACGTGATCAGTGCATGATCAGTCACGTGATCAGTGCATGATCAGGCACGTGATCAGTGCATGATCAGCCACGTGATCAGTGCATGATAGCCACGTGATCAGTGCATGATCAGTCACGTGATCAGTGTATGATCAGTCACGTGACCGGCATGATGCGAGAAGGAGCATGATCATTGCATGATCAGCCACGTGATCAGTGCATGATAGCCACGTGATCAGTGCATGATCAGTCACGTGATCAGTGCATGATCAGTCATGTGATCAGTGCATGACCAGGCACGTGATCAGTGCATGATCAGCCACGTGATCAGTGCATGATAGCCACGTGATCAGTGCATGATCAATCACGTGATCAGTGCATGATCAGTCACGTGATCAGTGCATGGTAGCTACGTGATCAGTGCATGATCAGCCACGTGATCAGTGCATGATAGCCACGTGATCAGTGCATGATCAGTCACGTGATCAGTGCATGATCAGTCACGTGATCAGTGCATGATCAGCCACGTGATCAGTGCATGATCAGTCACGTGACAGTGCATGATAGCTGCGTGATCAGTGCATGATCAGTCACGTGATCAGTGCATGATAGCCACGTGATCAGTGCATGATCAGTCACGTGATCAGTGCATGATCAGTCACGTGATCAGTGCATGATCAGCCACGTGATCAGTGCATGATCAATTACGTGATCAGTGCATGATCAGTCACGTGATCAGTACATGTGCCACGTGATCAGTGCATGATCAGCCACGTGATCAGTGCATGATAGCCACGTGATCAGTGCATGATCAGTCACGTGATAGTGCATGATCAGCCACGTGATCAGTGCATGATAGCCACGTGATCAGTGCATGATAGCCACGTGATCAGTGCATGATCAGTCACGTGATCAGTGCATGATCAGCCACGTGATCAGTGCATGTCAGTCATGTATCAGTGCATGATAGCCACGTGATCAGTGCATGATCAGTCACGTGATCAGTGCATGATCAGCCACGTGATCAGTGCATGATAGCCACGTGATCAGTGCATGATCAGTCACGTGATCAGTGCATGATAGCCACGTGATCAGTGCATACAGTCACGTGATCAGTGCATGACAGCCACGTGATCAGTGCATGATAGCCACGTGATCAGTGCATGATCAGTCACGTGATAGTGTGTGATCAGCCACGTGAACAGTGCATGCTCAGTCACGTGATCAGGGCCTGCTGAGCTGCGATTACTGTCTGCTCATCTGCTTGACATTCCAGCTGAGCTGTACGATTCCTGCCTGTCATCTGCTTGACAATTGCCACCTGTGCTGCATAATTCCTGCCTGCTCATCTACTTGATTATTGCCAGCTGAGCAGCATGATTTCTCAGAGCTGAGTTCCATGATTATAGCCTGCTGACTGATTCGTGCCTACTCAGCTCTTTGTTCATTGCCTCCAGAGGCACATGATCAGTGTGTGACACCAAACATGATCACAGCATGATCAGTCACATGATCAATGCATGATAAGCCACGTGATCAGTGCATGATCAGTCACGTGATCAGTGCATGATCAGCCACGTGACCAGCATGCATAGTTCAGCGTGATCAGTGCATGATCAGCGTGACAGTGCATGATCAGTCACGTGATCAGTGCATGATCAGCCACGTGATCAGTGCATGATCAGACACGTGAACAGTGTATGATCAGCCACGTGATCAGTGCATGATAGCCAAGTGATCAGTGCATGATCAATCACGTGATCAGTGTATGATCAGCCACGTGAACAGTGCATGCTCAGTCACGTGATCAGGGCCTGCTGAGCTGCGTGATTACTGTCTGCTCATCTGCTTGACAATTGCCAGCTGAGCTGCATGATTCCTGCCTGTCATCTGCTTGACAATTGCCAGCTGTGCTGTAATTCCTGCCTGCTCAGCTGCTTGATTATTGCCAGCTGAGCAGCATGATTCCTCACAGCTGAGTTCCATGATTATTGCCTGCTGACTGTTTGATTCATGCCTACTCAGCTCTTTGTTTATTGCCTCCAGAGGCACATGATCAGTGTATGATAGCAAACATGATCAGCGCATGATCAGTCACATGATCAGCGCCATTAAGTCACGTGATCACTACATGATAGTCATGTGATCAGTCCATGCTCAGTCATGTATCAGTGCATGATCAGCCACGTGATCAGTGCATGATAGCCACGTGATCAGTGCATGATCAGCCACGTGATCAGTGCATGATCAGCCACGTGATCAGTGCATGATAGCCACGTGATCAGTCATGATCAGTCACGTGATCAGTGCATGATCAGCCACGTGATCAGTGTGATGACACATGGCTGATCAGTGCATGATAGCCACGTGATCAGTGCATGATCAGTCACTGATGTGCATGATCAGTCACGTGACCAGTACATGGTAGCTACGTGATCAGTGCATGATCAGCCACGTGAGTAGTGCATGATAGCCACGTGATCAGTGCATGATCAGTCACGTGATCAGTGCATGATCAGTCATGTGATCTGTGCATGATCAGGCACGTGATCAGTGCATGATCAGCCACGTGATCAGTGCATGATAGCCACGTGATCAGTGCATGATCAGTCACGTGATCAGTGCATGATCAGTCACGTGATCAGTGCATGATAGCTACGTGATCAGTGCATGATCAGCCACGTGATCAGTGCATGATAGCCACGTGATCAGTGCATGATCAGTCACGTGATCAGTGCATGATCAGTCACGTGATCAGTGCATGATCAGCCACGTGATCAGTGCATGATCAGTCACGTGATCAGTGCATGAAGGCACGTGATCAGTGCATGATCAGCCACGTGATCAGTGCATGATAGCCACGTGATCAGTGCATGATCAGTCACGTGATCAGTGCATGATCAGCCATGATCAGTGCATGATCAGCCACGTGATCAGTGCATGATCAGCCACGTGATCAGTGCATGATCAGTCACGCACCAGTATATTGTAGCCACGTGATCAGTGCATGATCAGCCACGTGATCAGTGCATGATAGCCACGTGATCAGTGCATGATCAGTCACGTGATCAGTGCATGATCAGTCACGGATCACATGATCAGCCACGTGATCAGTGCATGATCAGCCACGTGATCAGTGCATGATCAGTCACGTGATCAGTGCATGATCAGCCACGTGATCAGTGCATGATCAGTCACGTGATCAGTGCATGATAGCTGCGTGATCAGTGCATGATCAGCCACGTGATCAGTGCATGATAGCCACGTGATCAGTGCATGATCAGTCACGTGATCAGTGCATGATCAGTCACGTGATCAGTGCATGATCAGCCACGTGATCAGTGCATGATCAGCCACGTGATCAGTGCATGATCAGTCACGTGACAGTGCATGATCAGTCACGTGATCAGTGCGATAGCCACGCGATGATCAGTGCATGATCATCATGGATCGCATGATCAGCCACGTGATCAGTGCATGATCAGCCACGTGATCAGTGCATGATCAGTCACGTGATCAGTGCATGATAGCTGCGTGATCATTGCATGATCAGCCACGTGATCAGTGCATGATAGCCACGTGATCAGTGCATGATCAGTCACGTGATCAGTGCATGATCAGTCACGTGATCAGTGCATGATCAGCCACGTGATCAGTGCATGATCAGCCACGTGATCAGTGCATGATCAGTCACGTGATCAGTGCATGATCAGTCACGTGATCAGTGCATGATCAGCCACGTGATCAGTGCATGATCAATCACGTGATCAGTGCATGATCAGTCACGTGACCAGTGGTTGTAGCTCACGTGATCAGTGCATGATCAGCCACGTGATCAGTGCATGATAGCCACGTGATCAGTGCATGATCAGTCATGATCAGTGTATGATCAGCCACGTGATCAGTGCATGACAGCCACGTGATCAGTGCATGATAGCCACGTGATCAGTGCATGATAGTCACGTGATCAGTGCATGATCAGCCACGTGATCAGTGCATGGAGTCATGTGATCAGTGCATGATAGCCCGTGATCAGTGCATGATCAGTCCACGTGATCAGTGCATGATCAGCCACGTGATCAGTGCATGATAGCCACGTGATCAGTGCATGATCAGTCACGTGATCAGTGCATGATCAGCCACGTGATCAGTGCATGTCAGCCACGTGATCAGTGCATGATCAGCCACGTGATCAGTGCATGATAGCCACGTGATCAGTGCATGATCAGTCACGTGATCAGTGTATGATCAGCCACGTGAACAGTGCATGCTCAGTCACGTGATCAGGGCCTGCTGAGCTGCGTGATTACTGTCTGCTCATCTGCTTGACAATTGCCAGCTGAGCTGCACGATTCCTGCCTGTCATCTGCTTGACAATTGCCAGCTGTGCTGCGTAATTCCTGCCTGCTCAGCTGCTTGATTATTGCCAGCTGAGCAGCATGATTTCTCACAGCTGAGTTCCATGATTATTGCCTGCTGACTGATTCGTGCCTACTCAGCTCTTTGTTCATTGCCTCCAGAGGCACATGATCAGTGTATGATAGCAAACATGATCAGCGCATGATCAGTCACATGATCAGTGCATGATAAGCCACGTGATCAGTGCATGATCAGTCCTGCGTGATCAGTGCATGATCAGTGTGATCAGTGCATGATCAGTCACGTGATCAGTATGATCAGCCACGTGATCAGTGCATGATCAGTCACGTGATCAGTGCATGATAGCTGCGTGATCAGTGCATGATCAGCCACGTGATCAGTGCATGATAGCCACGTGATCAGTGCATGATCAGTCACGTGTGATCAGTGCATGATATCAGTCATGATCAGTGCATGATCAGCCACGTGATCAGTGCATGATCAGTCACGTGATCAGTGCATGATCAGTCACGTGACCAGCATGGTAGCTACGTGATCATTGCATGATCAGCCACGTGACAGTGCATGATAGCCACGTGATCAGTGCATGATCAGTCACGTGATGTGCATGATCAGCCACGTGATCAGTGCATGATCAGCCACGTGATCAGTGCATGATCAGCCACGTGATCAGTGCATGATCAGTCACGTGATCAGTGCATGATCAGCCACGTGATCAGTGCATGTCAGTCACGTGATCAGTGCATGATCAGCCCGTGATCAGTGCATGATCAGTGTCGTGATCAGTGCATGATCACACGTGATCAGTGCATGATAGCCACGTGATCAGTGCATGATCAGTCACGTGATCAGTGCATGATAGCCACGTGATCAGTGCATGATCACGTGATCAGTGCATGCAGCCACGTGATCAGTGCATGAGAGCCACGTGATCAGTGCATGATCAGTCACGTGATAGTGTGTGATCAGCCACGTGATCAGTGCATGATCAGTCACGTGATCAGTGCCTGCTGAGCTGCGTGATTACTGTCTGCTCATCTGCTTGACAATTGCCAGCTGAGCTGCACGATTCCTGCCTGTCATCTGCTTGACAATTGCCACCTGTGCTGCATAATTCCTGCCTGCTCAGCTACTTGATTATTGCCAGCTGAGCAGCATGATTTCTCAGAGCTGAGTTCCATGATTATAGCCTGCTGACTGATTCGTGCCTACTCAGCTCTTTGTTCATTGCCTCCAGATGCACATGATCAGTGTGTGACACAAACATGATCAGCACATGATCAGTCACGTGATCAGTGCATGATAAGCCACGTGATCAGTGCATGATCAGTCACGTGATCAGTGCATGATCAGTCACGTGATCAGTGCATGAGCAGCCACGTGATCAGTGCATGATCAGCCACGTGATCAGTGCATGATCAGTCACGTGATCAGTGCATGATCAGCCACGTGATCAGTGCATGGTCAGACACGTGAACAGTGTATGATCAGCCACGTGATCAGTGCATGATATCCAAGTGATCAGTGCATGATCAATCACGTGATCAGTGTATGATCAGCCACGTGAACAGTGCATGCTCAGTCACGTGATCAGGGCCTGCTGAGCTGCGTGATTACTGTCTGCTCATCTGCTTGACAATTGCCAGCTGAGCTGCATGATTCCTGCCTGTCATCTGCTTGACAATTGCCAGCTGTGCTGCGTAATTCCTGCCTGCTCAGCTGCTTGATTATTGCCAGCTGAGCAGCATGATTCCTCACAGCTGAGTTCCATGATTATTGCCTGCTGACTGTTTGATTCGTGCCTACTCAGCTCTTTGTTTATTGCCTCCAGAGGCACATGATCAGTGTATGATAGCAAACATGATCAGTGCATGATCAGTCACATGATCAGCGCCATTAAGTCACGTGATCACTACATGATAGTCATGTGATCAGTCCATGCTCAGTCATGGTATCAGTGCATGATCAGCCACGTGATCAGTGCATGATCAGCCACGTGATCAGTGCATGATCAGCCACGTGATCAGTGCATGATCAGCCACGTGATCAGTGCATGATAGCCACGTGATCAGTGCATGATCAGTCACGTGATCAGTGCATGATCAGGCACGTGATCAGTGCATGATCAGCCACGTGATCAGTGCATGATAGCCACGTGATCAGTGCATGATCAGTCACGTGATCAGTGCATGATCAGTCACGTGACCAGTACATGGTAGCTACGTGATCATTGCATGATCAGCCACGTGATAGTGCATGATAGCCACGTGATCAGTGCATGATCAGTCACGTGATCAGTGCATGATCAGTCACGTGATCAGTGCATGATCAGTCACGTGATCAGTGCATGATCAGCCACGTGATCAGTGCATGATAGCCACGTGATCAGTGCATGATCAGTCACATGATCAGTGCATGATCAGTCACGCATGCATCACGTGATCAGTGCATGATCAGCCACGTGATCAGTGCATGATAGCCACGTGATCAGTGCATGATCAGTCACGTGATCAGTGCATGATCAGTCACGTGATCAGTGCATGATCAGCCACGTGATCAGTGCATGATCAGTCACGTGATCAGTGCATGATAGCCACGTGATCAGTGCATGATCAGCCACGTGATCAGTGCATGATAGCCACGTGATCAGTGCATGATCAGTCACGTGATCAGTGCATGATCAGCCACGTGATCAGTGCATGATCAGCCACGTGATCAGTGCATGATCAATCACGTGATCAGTGCATGATCAGTCACGTGATCAGTGCATGATAGCTACGTGATCAGTGCATGATCAGCCACGTGATCAGTGCATGATAGCCACGTGATCAGTGCATGATCAGTCACGTGATCAGTGTATGATCAGCCACGTGATCAGTGCATGATAGCCACGTGATCAGTGCATGATAGCCACGTGATCAGTGCATGATCAGTCACGTGATCAGTGCATGATCAGCCACGTGATCAGTGCATGTCAGTCATGTATCAGTGCATGATAGCCGTGATCAGTGCATGATCAGTCCCGTGATCAGTGCATGATCAGCCACGTGATCAGTGCATGATAGCCACGTGATCAGTGCATGATCAGTCACGTGATCAGTGCATGATCAGCCACGTGATCAGTGCATGACAGTCACGTGATCAGTGCATGATCAGCCACGTGATCAGTGCATGATAGCCACGTGATCAGTGCATGATCATCACGTGATCAGTGTATGATCAGCCACGTGAACAGTGCATGCTCAGTCACGTGATCAGGGCCTGCTGAGCTGCGTGATTACTGTCTGCTCATCTGCTTGACAATTGCCAGCTGAGCTGCACGATTCCTGCCTGTCATCTGCTTGACAATTGCCACCTGTGCTGCATAATTCCTGCCTGCTCAGCTGCTTGATTATTGCCAGCTGAGCAGCATGATTTCTCAGAGCTGAGTTCCATGATTATTGCCTGCTGACTGATTCGTGCCTACTCAGCTCTTTGTTCATTGCCTCCAGAGGCACATGATCAGTGTATGACAGCAAACATGATCAGTGCATGATCAGTCACATGATCAGTGCATGATAAGCCACGTGATCAGTGCATGATCAGTCACGTGATCAGTGCATGATCAGTCACGTGATCAGTGCATGATCAGCCACGTGATCAGTGCATGATCAGCCACGTGATCAGTGCATGATCAGTCACGTGATCAGTGCATGATCAGCCACGTGATCAGTGCATGATCAGACACGTGAACAGTGTATGATCAGCCACGTGATCAGTGCATGATATCCACGTGATCAGTGCATGATCAGTCACGTGATCAGTGTATGATCAGCCACGTGAACAGTGCATGCTCAGTCACGTGATCAGGGCCTGCTGAGCTGCGTGATTACTGTCTGCTCATCTGCTTGACAATTGCCAGCTGAGCTGCATGATTCCTGCCTGTCATCTGCTTGACAATTGCCAGCTGTGCTGTAATTCCTGCCTGCTCAGCTGCTTGATTATTGCCAGCTGAGCAGCATGATTCCTCACAGCTGAGTTCCATGATTATTGCCTGCTGACTGTTTGATTCATGCCTACTCAGCTCTTTGTTTATTGCCTCCAGAGGCACATGATCAGTGTATGATAGCAAACATGATCAGTGCATGATCAGTCACATGATCAGCGCCATTAAGTCACGTGATCACTACATGATAGTCATGTGATCAGTCCATGCTCAGTCACGGTATCAGTGCATGATCAGCCACGTGATCAGTGCATGATAGCCACGTGATCAGTGCATGATCAGCCACGTGATCAGTGCATGATCAGCCACGTGATCAGTGCATGATAGCCACGTGATCAGTGCATGATCAGTCACGTGATCAGTGCATGATCAGGCACGTGATCAGTGCATGATCAGCCACGTGATCAGTGCATGATAGCCACGTGATCAGTGCATGATCAGTCACGTGATCAGTGCATGATCAGTCACGTGACCAGTACATGGTAGCTACGTGATCATTGCATGATCAGCCACGTGATCAGTGCATGATAGCCACGTGATCAGTGCATGATCAGTCACGTGATCAGTGCATGATCAGTCATGTGATCAGTGCATGATCAGGCACGTGATCAGTGCATGATCAGCCACGTGATCAGTGCATGATAGCCACGTGATCAGTGCATGATCAGTCACGTGATCAGTGCATGATCAGTCACGTGATCAGTGCATGATAGCCACGTGATCAGTGCATGATCAGCCACGTGATCAGTGCATGATAGCCACGTGATCAGTGCATGATCAGTCACGTGATCAGTGCATGATCAGCCACGTGATCAGTGCATGATCAGTCACGTGATCAGTGCATGATAGCTGCGTGATCAGTGCATGATCAGCCACGTGATCAGTGCATGATAGCCACGTGATCAGTGCATGATCAGTCACGTGATCAGTGCATGATCAGTCACGTGATCAGTGCATGATCAGCCACGTGATCAGTGCATGATCAGTCACGTGATCAGTGCATGATCAGTCACGTGATCAGTGCATGATAGCCACGTGATCAGTGCATGATCAGCCACGTGATCAGTGCATGATAGCCACGTGATCAGTGCATGATCAGTCACGTGATCAGTGCATGATCAGCCACGTGATCAGTGCATGATAGCCACGTGATCAGTGCATGATCAGCCACGTGATCAGTGCATGATCAGTCACGTGATCAGTGCATGATCAGCCACGTGATCAGTGCATGATCAGTCATGTGATCAGTGCATGATAGCCCGTGATCAGTGCATGATCAGTCCCGTGATCAGTGCATGATCAGCCACGTGATCAGTGCATGATAGCCACGTGATCAGTGCATGATCAGTCACGTGATCAGTGCATGATCAGCCACGTGATCAGTGCATGACAGCCACGTGATCAGTGCATGATCAGCCACGTGATCAGTGCATGATAGCCACGTGATCAGTGCATGATCAGTCACGTGATCAGTGTATGATCAGCCACGTGAACAGTGCATGCTCAGTCACGTGATCAGGGCCTGCTGAGCTGCGTGATTACTGTCTGCTCATCTGCTTGACAATTGCCAGCTGAGCTGCACGATTCCTGCCTGTCATCTGCTTGACAATTGCCACCTGTGCTGCATAATTCCTGCCTGCTCATCTACTTGATTATTGCCAGCTGAGCAGCATGATTTCTCAGAGCTGAGTTCCATGATTATAGCCTGCTGACTGATTCCTGCCTACTCAGCTCTTTGTTCATTGCCTCCAGATGCACATGATCAGTGTATGACACCAAACATGATCAGTGCATGATCAGTCACATGATCAGTGCATGATAAGCCACGTGATCAGTGCATGATCAGTCACGTGATCAGTGCATGATCAGTCACGTGATCAGTGCATGATCAGCCACGTGATCAGTGCATGATCAGCCACGTGATCAGTGCATGATCAGTCACGTGATCAGTGCATGATCAGCCACGTGATCAGTGCATGATCAGACACGTGAACAGTGTATGATCAGCCACGTGATCAGTGCATGATATCCACGTGATCAGTGCATGATCAATCACGTGATCAGTGTATGATCAGCCACGTGAACAGTGCATGCTCAGTCACGTGATCAGGGCCTGCTGAGCTGCGTGATTACTGTCTGCTCATCTGCTTGACAATTGCCAGCTGAGCTGCATGATTCCTGCCTGTCATCTGCTTGACAATTGCCAGCTGTGCTGCGTAATTCCTGCCTGCTCAGCTGCTTGATTATTGCCAGCTGAGCAGCATGATTCCTCACAGCTGAGTTCCATGATTATTGCCTGCTGACTGTTTGATTCGTGCCTACTCAGCTCTTTGTTTATTGCCTCCAGAGGCACATGATCAGTGTATGATAGCAAACATGATCAGTGCATGATCAGTCACATGATCAGCGCCATTAAGTCACGTGATCACTACATGATAGTCATGTGATCAGTCCATGCTCAGTCATGGTATCAGTGCATGATCAGCCACGTGATCAGTGCATGATAGCCACGTGATCAGTGCATGATCAGCCACGTGATCAGTGCATGATCAGCCACGTGATCAGTGCATGATAGCCACGTGATCAGTGCATGATCATCAGTGCATGATCAGTCACGTGATCAGTGCATGATCAGCCACGTGATCAGTGCATGATAGCCACGTGATCAGTGCATGATCAGTCACGTGATCAGTGCATGATCAGTCACGTGACCAGTACATGGTAGCTACGTGATCATTGCATGATCAGCCACGTGATCAGTGCATGATAGCCACGTGATCAGTGCATGATCAGTCACGTGATCAGTGCATGATCAGTCATGTGATCAGTGCATGATCAGCCACGTGATCAGTGCATGATCAGCCACGTGATCAGTGCATGATAGCCACGTGATCAGTGCATGATCAGTCACGTGATCAGTGCATGATCAGTCACGTGATCAGTGCATGATAGCCACGTGATCAGTGCATGATCAGCCACGTGATCAGTGCATGATAGCCACGTGATCAGTGCATGATCAGTCACGTGATCAGTGCATGATCAGTCACGTGATCAGTGCATGATCAGCCACGTGATCAGTGCATGATCAGTCACGTGATCAGTGCATGATAGCTGCGTGATCAGTGCATGATCAGCCACGTGATCAGTGCATGATAGCCACGTGATCAGTGCATGATCAGTCACGTGATCAGTGCATGATCAGTCACGTGATCAGTGCATGATCAGCCACGTGATCAGTGCATGATCAGTCACGTGATCAGTGCATGATCAGTCACGTGATCAGTGCATGATAGCTACGTGATCAGTGCATGATCAGCCACGTGATCAGTGCATGATAGCCACGTGATCAGTGCATGATCAGTCACGTGATCAGTGTGATCAGCCACGTGATCAGTGCATGATAGCCACGTGATCAGTGCATGATCAGCCACGTGATCAGTGCATGATCAGTCACGTGATCAGTGCATGATCAGCCACGTGATCAGTGCATGTCAGTCATGTATCAGTGCATGATAGCACGTGATCAGTGCATGATCAGTCCCGTGATCAGTGCATGATCAGCCACGTGATCAGTGCATGATAGCCACGTGATCAGTGCATGATCAGTCACGTGATCAGTGCATGATCAGCCACGTGATCAGTGCATGACAGCACGTGATCAGTGCATGATCAGCCACGTGATCAGTGCATGATAGCCACGTGATCAGTGCATGATCAGTCACGTGATCAGTGTGTGATCAGCCACGTGAACAGTGCATGCTCAGTCACGTGATCAGGGCCTGCTGAGCTGCGTGATTACTGTCTGCTCATCTGCTTGACAATTGCCAGCTGAGCTGCACGATTCCTGCCTGTCATCTGCTTGACAATTGCCACCTGTGCTGCATAATTCCTGCCTGCTCAGCTGCTTGATTATTGCCAGCTGAGCAGCATGATTTCTCAGAGCTGAGTTCCATGATTATAGCCTGCTGACTGATTCGTGCCTACTCAGCTCTTTGTTCATTGCCTCCAGATGCACATGATCAGTGTATGACACCAAACATGATCAGTGCATGATCAGTCACATGATCAGTGCATGATAAGCCACGTGATCAGTGCATGATCAGTCACGTGATCAGTGCATGATCAGTCACGTGATCAGTGCATGATCAGCCACGTGATCAGTGCATGATCAGCCACGTGATCAGTGCATGATCAGTCACGTGATCAGTGCATGATCAGCCACGTGATCAGTGCATGATCAGACACGTGAACAGTGCATGATCAGCCACGTGATCAGTGCATGATATCCACGTGATCAGTGCATGATCAGTCACGTGATCAGTGTATGATCAGCCACGTGAACAGTGCATGCTCAGTCACGTGATCAGGGCCTGCTGAGCTGCGTGATTACTGTCTGCTCATCTGCTTGACAATTGCCAGCTGAGCTGCATGATTCCTGCCTGTCATCTGCTTGACAATTGCCAGCTGTGCTGCGTAATTCCTGCCTGCTCAGCTGCTTGATTATTGCCAGCTGAGCAGCATGATTCCTCACAGCTGAGTTCCATGATTATTGCCTGCTGACTGTTTGATTCGTGCCTACTCAGCTCTTTGTTTATTGCCTCCAGAGGCACATGATCAGTGTATGATAGCAAACATGATCAGTGCATGATCAGTCACATGATCAGCGCCATTAAGTCACGTGATCACTACATGATAGTCATGTGATCAGTCCATGCTCAGTCACGGTATCAGTGCATGATCAGCCACGTGATCAGTGCATGATAGCCACGTGATCAGTGCATGATCAGCCACGTGATCAGTGCATGATCAGCCACGTGATCAGTGCATGATAGCCACGTGATCAGTGCATGATCAGTCACGTGATCAGTGCATGATCAGGCACGTGATCAGTGCATGATCAGCCACGTGATCAGTGCATGATAGCCACGTGATCAGTGCATGATCAGTCACGTGATCAGTGCATGATCAGTCACGTGACCAGTACATGGTAGCTACGTGATCAGTGCATGATCAGCCACGTGATCAGTGCATGATAGCCACGTGATCAGTGCATGATCAGTCACGTGATCAGTGCATGATCAGTCACGTGATCAGTGCATGATCAGGCACGTGATCAGTGCATGATCAGCCACGTGATCAGTGCATGATAGCCACGTGATCAGTGCATGATCAGTCACGTGATCAGTGCATGATCAGTCACGTGATCAGTGCATGATAGCTACGTGATCAGTGCATGATCAGCCACGTGATCAGTGCATGATAGCCACGTGATCAGTGCATGATCAGTCACGTGATCAGTGCATGATCAGCACGTGATCAGTGCATGATCAGTCACGTGATCAGTGCATGATCAGTCACGTGATCAGTGCATGATAGCCGTGATCAGTGCATGATCAGCCACGTGATCAGTGCATGATAGCCACGTGATCAGTGCATGATCAGTCACGTGATCAGTGCATGATCAGTCACGTGATCAGTGCATGATCAGCCACGTGATCAGTGCATGATCAATCACGTGATCAGTGCATGATCAGTCACGTGATCAGTGCATGATAGCCACGTGATCAGTGCATGATCAGCCACGTGATCAGTGCATGATAGCCACGTGATCAGTGCATGATCAGTCACGTGATCAGTGCATGATCAGCCACGTGATCAGTGCATGATAGCCACGTGATCAGTGCATGATCAGCCACGTGATCAGTGCATGATCAGTCACGTGATCAGTGCATGATCAGCCACGTGATCAGTGCATGATCAGTCATGTATCAGTGCATGATAGCCCGTGATCAGTGCATGATCAGTCACGTGATCAGTGCATGATCAGCCACGTGATCAGTGCATGATAGCCACGTGATCAGTGCATGATCAGTCACGTGATCAGTGCATGATCAGCCACGTGATCAGTGCATGACAGCCACGTGATCAGTGCATGATCAGTCACGTGATCAGTGCATGATAGCCACGTGATCAGTGCATGATCAGTCACGTGATCAGTGTATGATCAGCCACGTGAACAGTGCATGCTCAGTCACGTGATCAGGGCCTGCTGAGCTGCGTGATTACTGTCTGCTCATCTGCTTGACAATTGCCAGCTGAGCTGCACGATTCCTGCCTGTCATCTGCTTGACAATTGCCACCTGTGCTGCATAATTCCTGCCTGCTCAGCTGCTTGATTATTGCCAGCTGAGCAGCATGATTTCTCAGAGCTGAGTTCCATGATTATTGCCTGCTGACTGATTCGTGCCTACTCAGCTCTTTGTTCATTGCCTCCAGAGGCACATGATCAGTGTATGACACCAAACATGATCAGCACATGATCAGTCACATGATCAGTGCATGATAAGCCACGTGATCAGTGCATGATCAGTCACGTGATCAGTGCATGATCAGTCACGTGATCAGTGCATGATAGCCACGTGATCAGTGCATGATCAGCCACGTGATCAGTGCATGATCAGTCACGTGATCAGTGCATGATCAGCCACGTGATCAGTGCATGATCAGACACGTGAACAGTGCATGATCAGCCACGTGATCAGTGCATGATATCCACGTGATCAGTGCATGATCAGTCACGTGATCAGTGTATGATCAGCCACGTGAACAGTGCATGCTCAGTCACGTGATCAGGGCCTGCTGAGCTGCGTGATTACTGTCTGCTCATCTGCTTGACAATTGCCAGCTGAGCTGCATGATTCCTGCCTGTCATCTGCTTGACAATTGCCAGCTGTGCTGCGTAATTCCTGCCTGCTCAGCTGCTTGATTATTGCCAGCTGAGCAGCATGATTCCTCACAGCTGAGTTCCATGATTATTGCCTGCTGACTGTTTGATTCATGCCTACTCAGCTCTTTGTTTATTGCCTCCAGAGGCACATGATCAGTGTATGATAGCAAACATGATCAGTGCATGATCAGTCACATGATCAGCGCCATTAAGTCACGTGATCACTACATGATAGTCATGTGATCAGTCCATGCTCAGTCACGGTATCAGTGCATGATCAGCCACGTGATCAGTGCATGATCAGCCACGTGATCAGTGCATGATCAGCCACGTGATCAGTGCATGATCAGCCACGTGATCAGTGCATGATAGCACGTGATCAGTGCATGATCAGTCACGTGATCAGTGCATGATCAGTCACGTGATCAGTGCATGATCAGCCACGTGATCAGTGCATGATAGCCACGTGATCAGTGCATGATCAGTCACGTGATCAGTGCATGATCAGTCACGTGACCAGTACATGGTAGCTACGTGATCAGTGCATGATCAGCCACGTGATCAGTGCATGATAGCCACGTGATCAGTGCATGATCAGTCACGTGATCAGTGCATGATCAGTCACGTGATCAGTGCATGATCAGTCACGTGATCAGTGCATGATCAGCCACGTGATCAGTGCATGATAGCCACGTGATCAGTGCATGATCAGTCACGTGATCAGTGCATGATCAGTCACGTGATCAGTGCATGGTAGCTACGTGATCAGTGCATGATCAGCCACGTGATCAGTGCATGATAGCCACGTGATCAGTGCATGATCAGTCACGTGATCAGTGCATGATCAGTCACGTGATCAGTGCATGATCAGCCACGTGATCAGTGCATGATCAGTCACGTGATCAGTGCATGATAGCCACGTGATCAGTGCATGATCAGCCACGTGATCAGTGCATGATAGCCACGTGATCAGTGCATGATCAGTCACGTGATCAGTGCATGATCAGCCACGTGATCAGTGCATGATCAGCCACGTGATCAGTGCATGATCAGCCACGTGATCAGTGCATGATCAGTCACGTGATCAGTGCATGATAGCCACGTGATCAGTGCATGATCAGCCACGTGATCAGTGCATGATAGCCACGTGATCAGTGCATGATCAGTCACGTGATCAGTGCATGATCAGCCACGTGATCAGTGCATGATAGCCACGTGATCAGTGCATGATCAGCCACGTGATCAGTGCATGATCAGTCACGTGATCAGTGCATGATCAGCCACGTGATCAGTGCATGATCAGTCACGTGATCAGTGCATGATCAGCCACGTGATCAGTGCATGATCAGCCACGTGATCAGTGCATGATCAGCCACGTGATCAGTGCATGATCAGTCACGTGATCAGTGCATGATCAGTCACGTGATCAGTGCATGATAGCCACGTGATCAGTGCATGATCAGCCACGTGATCAGTGCATGATAGCCACGTGATCAGTGCATGATCAGTCACGTGATCAGTGCATGATCAGCCACGTGATCAGTGCATGATCAGTCACGTGATCAGTGCATGATAGCCACGTGATCAGTGCATGATCAGCCACGTGATCAGTGCATGATAGCCACGTGATCAGTGCATGATCAGTCACGTGATCAGTGCATGATCAGTCACGTGATCAGTGCATGATCAGCCACGTGATCAGTGCATGATCAGCCACGTGATCAGTGCATGATCAGTCACGTGATCAGTGCATGATAGCTCGTGATCAGTGCATGATCAGCCACGTGATCAGTGCATGATAGCCACGTGATCAGTGCATGATCAGTCACGTGATCAGTGCATGATCAGCCACGTGATCAGTGCATGATAGCCACGTGATCAGTGCATGATCAGCCACGTGATCAGTGCATGATCAGTCACGTGATCAGTGCATGATCAGCCACGTGATCAGTGCATGATCAGTCATGTGTCAGTGCATGATAGCCCGTGATCAGTGCATGATCAGTCACGTGATCAGTGCATGATCAGCCACGTGATCAGTGCATGATAGCCACGTGATCAGTGCATGATCAGTCACGTGATCAGTGCATGATAGCCACGTGATCAGTGCATGACAGTCACGTGATCAGTGCATGATCAGTCACGTGATCAGTGCATGATAGCCACGTGATCAGTGCATGATCAGTCACGTGATCAGTGTGTGATCAGCCACGTGATCAGTGCATGATCAGTCACGTGATCAGTGCCTGATGAGCTGCGTGATTACTGTCTGCTCATCTGCTTGACATTGCCAGCTGAGCTGCACGATTCCTGCCTGTCATCTGCTTGACAATTGCCACCTGTGCTGCATAATTCCTGCCTGCTCATCTGCTTGATTATTGCCAGCTGAGCAGCATGATTTCTCAGAGCTGAGTTCCATGATTATAGCCTGCTGACTGATTCCTGCCTACTCAGCTCTTTGTTCATTGCCTCCAGATGCACATGATCAGTGTGTGACACCAAACATGATCAGCACATGATCAGTCACATGATCAGTGCATGATAAGCCACGTGATCAGTGCATGATCAGTCACGTGATCAGTGCATGATCAGTCACGTGATCAGTGCATGATCAGCCACGTGATCAGTGCATGATCAGCCACGTGATCAGTGCATGATCAGTCACGTGATCAGTGCATGATCAGCCACGTGATCAGTGCATGTCAGACACGTGAACAGTGTATGATCAGCCACGTGATCAGTGCATGATATCCAAGTGATCAGTGCATGATCAGTCACGTGATCAGTGTATGATCAGCCACGTGAACAGTGCATGCTCAGTCACGTGATCAGGGCCTGCTGAGCTGCGTGATTACTGTCTGCTCATCTGCTTGACAATTGCCAGCTGAGCTGCACGATTCCTGCCTGTCATCTGCTTGACAATTGCCAGCTGTGCTGTGTAATTCCTGCCTGCTCAGCTGCTTGATTATTGCCAGCTGAGCAGCATGATTCCTCACAGCTGAGTTCCATGATTATTGCCTGCTGACTGTTTGATTCGTGCCTACTCAGCTCTTTGTTTATTGCCTCCAGAGGCACATGATCAGTGTATGATAGCAAACATGATCAGTGCATGATCAGTCACATGATCAGCGCCATTAAGTCACGTGATCACTACATGATAGTCATGTGATCAGTCCATGCTCAGTCACGGTATCAGTGCATGATCAGCCACGTGATCAGTGCATGATCAGTCACGTGATCAGTGCATGATCAGCCACGTGATCAGTGCATGATCAGTCAGTGATCAGTGCATGATAGCACGTGATCAGTGCATGATCAGTCACGTGATCAGTGCATGATCAGTCAGTGATCAGTGCATGATCAGCCACGTGATCAGTGCATGATAGCCACGTGATCAGTGCATGATCAGTCACGTGATCAGTGCATGATCAGTCACGTGACTGTACATGGTAGCTACGTGATCATTGCATGATCAGCCACGTGATAGTGCATGATAGCCACGTGATCAGTGCATGATCAGTCACGTGATCAGTGCATGATCAGTCACGTGATCAGTGCATGATCAGGCACGTGATCAGTGCATGATCAGCCACGTGATCAGTGCATGATAGCCACGTGATCAGTGCATGATCAGTCACGTGATCAGTGCATGATCAGTCACGTGATCAGTGCATGATAGCCACGTGATCAGTGCATGATCAGCCACGTGATCAGTGCATGATAGCCACGTGATCAGTGCATGATCAGTCACGTGATCAGTGCATGATCAGTCACGTGATCAGTGCATGATCAGCCACGTGATCAGTGCATGATCAGTCACGTGATCAGTGCATGATAGCCATGATCAGTGCATGATCAGCCATGAGATCAGTGCATGATAGCCACGTGATCAGTGCATGATCAGTCACGTGATCAGTGCATGATCAGTCACGTGATCAGTGCATGATCAGCCACGTGATCAGTGCATGATCAATTACGTGATCAGTGCATGATCAGTCACGTGATCAGTGCATGATAGCTACGTGATCAGTGCATGATCAGCCACGTGATCAGTGCATGATAGCCACGTGATCAGTGCATGATCAGTCACGTGATCAGTGTATGATCAGCCACGTGATCAGTGCATGATAGCCACGTGATCAGTGCATGATAGCCACGTGATCAGTGCATGATCAGTCACGTGATCAGTGCATGATCAGCCACGTGATCAGTGCATGAGTCATGTGATCAGTGCATGATAGCGCGTGATCAGTGCATGATCAGTCACGTGATCAGTGCATGATCAGCCACGTGATCAGTGCATGATAGCACGTGATCAGTGCATGATCAGTCACGTGATCAGTGCATGATCAGCCACGTGATCAGTGCATGATCAGTCACGTGATCAGTGCATGATCAGTCACGTGATCAGTGCATGATAGCCACGTGATCAGTGCATGATCAGTCACGTGATCAGTGCATGATCAGTCACGTGACCAGTGCATGGTAGCTACGTGATCAGTGCATGATCAGCCACGTGATCAGTGCATGATAGCCACGTGATCAGTGCATGATCAGTCACGTGATCAGTGCATGATCAGTCGTGATCAGTGCATGATCAGCCACGTGATCAGTGCATGATCAGCCACGTGATCAGTGCATGATCAGCCACGTGATCAGTGCATGATCAATCACGTGATCAGTGCATGATCAGTCACGTGATCAGTGCATGATAGCCACGTGATCAGTGCATGATCAGCCACGTGATCAGTGCATGATAGCCACGTGATCAGTGCATGATCAGTCACGTGATCAGTGCATGATCAGTCACGTGATCAGTGCATGATCAGCCACGTGATCAGTGCATGATCAGTCACGTGATCAGTGCATGATAGCTACGTGATCAGTGCATGATCAGCCACGTGATCAGTGCATGATAGCCACGTGATCAGTGCATGATCAGTCACGTGATCAGTGCATGATCAGCCACGTGATCAGTGCATGACAGCCACGTGATCAGTGCATGATCAGTCACGTGATCAGTGCATGATAGCCACGTGATCAGTGCATGATCAGTCACGTGATCAGTGTGTGATCAGCCACGTGATCAGTGCATGATCAGTCACGTGATCAGTGCATGATGAGCTGCGTGATTACTGTCTGCTCATCTGCTTGACAATTGCCAGCTGAGCTGTACGATTCCTGCCTGATCATCTCTTGACATTGCCACCTGTGCTGCATAATTCCTGCCTGATCATCTACGTGATCATTGCCAGCTGAGCAGCATGATTTCTCAGAGCTGAGTTCCATGATTATAGCCTGCTGACTGATTCCTGCCTACTCAGCTCTTTGTTCATTGCCTCCAGATGCACATGATCAGTGTGTGACACCAACATGATCAGCACATGATCAGTCACATGATCAGTGCATGATAAGCCACGTGATCAGTGCATGATCAGTCACGTGATCAGTGCATGATCAGTCACGTGATCAGTGCATGGTCAGCCACGTGATCAGTGCATGATCAGCCACGTGATCAGTGCATGATCAGTCACGTGATCAGTGCATGATCAGCCACGTGATCAGTGCATGGTCAGACACGTGAACAGTGTATGATCAGCCACGTGATCAGTGCATGATATCCAAGTGATCAGTGCATGATCAATCACGTGATCAGTGTATGATCAGCCACGTGAACAGTGCATGCTCAGTCACGTGATCAGGGCCTGCTGAGCTGCGTGATTACTGTCTGCTCATCTGCTTGACAATTGCCAGCTGAGCTGCACGATTCCTGCCTGTCATCTGCTTGACAATTGCCAGCTGTGCTGCGTAATTCCTGCCTGCTCAGCTGCTTGATTATTGCCAGCTGAGCAGCATGATTCCTCACAGCTGAGTTCCATGATTATTGCCTGCTGACTGTTTGATTCGTGCCTACTCAGCTCTTTGTTTATTGCCTCCAGAGGCACATGATCAGTGTATGATAGCAAACATGATCAGCGCATGATCAGTCACATGATCAGCGCCATTAAGTCACGTGATCACTACATGATAGTCATGTGATCAGTCCATGCTCAGTCACGGTATCAGTGCATGATCAGCCACGTGATCAGTGCATGATAGCCACGTGATCAGTGCATGATCAGCCACGTGATCAGTGCATGATCAGCCACGTGATCAGTGCATGATAGCCACGTGATCAGTGCATGATCAGTCACGTGATCAGTGCATGATCAGGCACGTGATCAGTGCATGATCAGCCACGTGATCAGTGCATGATAGCCACGTGATCAGTGCATGATCAGTCACGTGATCAGTGCATGATCAGTCACGTGACCAGTACATGGTAGCTACGTGATCATTGCATGATCAGCCACGTGATAGTGCATGATAGCCACGTGATCAGTGCATGATCAGTCACGTGATCAGTGCATGATCAGTCATATCAGTGCATGATCAGGCACGTGATCAGTGCATGATCAGCCACGTGATCAGTGCATGATAGCCACGTGATCAGTGCATGATCAGTCACGTGATCAGTGCATGATCAGTCACGTGATCAGTGCATGATAGCCACGTGATCAGTGCATGATCAGCCACGTGATCAGTGCATGATAGCCACGTGATCAGTGCATGATCAGTCACGTGATCAGTGCATGATCAGTCACGTGATCAGTGCATGATCAGCCACGTGATCAGTGCATGATCAGTCACGTGATCAGTGCCACGTGATCAGTGCATGATCAGCCACGTGATCAGTGCATGATAGCCACGTGATCAGTGCATGATCAGTCACGTGATCAGTGCATGATCAGTCACGTGATCAGTGCATGATCAGCCACGTGATCAGTGCATGATCAATTACGTGATCAGTGCATGATCAGTCACGTGATCAGTGCATGATAGCTACGTGATCAGTGCATGATCAGCCACGTGATCAGTGCATGATAGCCACGTGATCAGTGCATGATCAGTCACGTGATCAGTGCATGATCAGTCACGTGATCAGTGCATGATAGCCACGTGATCAGTGCATGATAGCCACGTGATCAGTGCATGATAGTCACGTGATCAGTGCATGATCAGCCACGTGATCAGTGCATGATAGTCACGTGATCAGTGCATGATCAGCCACGTGATCAGTGCATGATCAGTCCGTGATCAGTGCATGATCAGCCACGTGATCAGTGCATGATAGCCACGTGATCAGTGCATGATCAGTCACGTGATCAGTGCATGATCAGCCACGTGATCAGTGCATGAATCACGTGATCAGTGCATGATCAGCCACGTGATCAGTGCATGATAGCCACGTGATCAGTGCATGATCATTCACGTGATCAGTGCATGATCAGCCACGTGATCAGTGCATGATCAGTCACGTGATCAGTGCATGATGAGCTGCTGTGTGATTACTGTCTGCTCATCTGCTTGACATTGCATGATCAGTGAGTATCAGTGCATGATCAGCCACGTGATCAGTGCATGATAGCCACGTGATCAGTGCATGATCACCATGATCAGTGCATGATCAGCCACGTGAACAGTGCATGTTCAGCCACGTGATCAGTGCATGATCAGCCACGTGATCAGTGCATGATCAGTCACGTGATCAGTGCATGATCAGCCACGTGATCAGTGCATGGTCAGACACGTGATCAGTGTATGATCAGCCACGTGATCAGTGCATGATATCCAAGTGATCAGTGCATGATCAGTCACGTGATCAGTGTATGATCAGCCACGTGAACAGTGCATGCTCAGTCACGTGATCAGGGCCTGCTGAGCTGCGTGATTACTGTCTGCTCATCTGCTTGACAATTGCCAGCTGAGCTGCACGATTCCTGCCTGTCATCTGCTTGACAATTGCCAGCTGTGCTGTGTAATTCCTGCCTGCTCAGCTGCTTGATTATTGCCAGCTGAGCAGCATGATTCCTCACAGCTGAGTTCCATGATTATTGCCTGCTGACTGTTTGATTCGTGCCTACTCAGCTCTTTGTTTATTGCCTCCAGAGGCACATGATCAGTGTATGATAGCAAACATGATCAGCGCATGATCAGTCACATGATCAGCGCCATTAAGTCACGTGATCACTACATGATAGTCATGTGATCAGTCCATGCTCAGTCACGGTATCAGTGCATGATCAGCCACGTGATCAGTGCATGATAGCCACGTGATCAGTGCATGATCAGCCACGTGATCAGTGCATGATCAGCCACGTGATCAGTGCATGATAGCACGTGATCAGTGCATGATCAGTCACGTGATCAGTGCATGATCAGGCACGTGATCAGTGCATGATCAGCCACGTGATCAGTGCATGATAGCCACGTGATCAGTGCATGATCAGTCACGTGATCAGTGCATGATCAGTCACGTGACCAGTACATGGTAGCTACGTGATCATTGCATGATCAGCCACGTGATCAGTGCATGATAGCCACGTGATCAGTGCATGATCAGTCACGTGATCAGTGCATGATCAGTCACGTGATCAGTGCATGATCAGCCACGTGATCAGTGCATGATCAGCCACGTGATCAGTGCATGATAGCCACGTGATCAGTGCATGATCAGTCACGTGATCAGTGCATGATCAGTCACGTGATCAGTGCATGATAGCCACGTGATCAGTGCATGATCAGCCACGTGATCAGTGCATGATAGCCACGTGATCAGTGCATGATCAGTCACGTGATCAGTGCATGATCAGTCACGTGATCAGTGCATGATCAGCCACGTGATCAGTGCATGATCAGTCACGTGATCAGTGCATGATAGCTCGTGATCAGTGCATGATCAGCCACGTGATCAGTGCATGATAGCCACGTGATCAGTGCATGATCAGTCACGTGATCAGTGCATGATCAGTCACGTGATCAGTGCATGATCAGCCACGTGATCAGTGCATGATCAATCACGTGATCAGTGCATGATCAGTCACGTGATCAGTACATGATAGCCACGTGATCAGTGCATGATCAGCCACGTGATCAGTGCATGATAGCCACGTGATCAGTGCATGATCAGTCACGTGATCAGTGCATGATCAGCCACGTGATCAGTGCATGATAGCCACGTGATCAGTGCATGATAGCCACGTGATCAGTGCATGATCAGTCACGTGATCAGTGCATGATCAGCCACGTGATCAGTGCATGATCAGTCATGTGATCAGTGCATGATAGCCACGTGATCAGTGCATGATCAGTCCCGTGATCAGTGCATGATCAGCCACGTGATCAGTGCATGATAGCCACGTGATCAGTGCATGATCAGTCACGTGATCAGTGCATGATCAGCCACGTGATCAGTGCATGATCAGCCACGTGATCAGTGCATGATCAGCCACGTGATCAGTGCATGATAGCCACGTGATCAGTGCATGATCAGTCACGTGATCAGTGTATCAGCCACGTGAACAGTGCATGATCAGTCACGTGATCAGGGCCTGCTGAGCTGCGTGATTACTGTCTGCTCATCTGCTTGACAATTGCCAGCTGAGCTGCACGATTCCTGCCTGTCATCTGCTTGACAATTGCCACCTGTGCTGCATAATTCCTGCCTGCTCAGCTGCTTGATTATTGCCAGCTGAGCAGCATGATTCCTCACAGCTGAGTTCCATGATTATAGCCTGCTGACTGATTCGTGCCTACTCAGCTCTTTGTTCATTGCCTCCAGAGGCACATGATCAGTGTATGATAGCAAACATGATCAGTGCATGATCAGTCACATGATCAGTGCATGATAAGCCACGTGATCAGTGCATGATCAGTCACGTGATCAGTGCATGATCAGTCACGTGATCAGTGCATGATCAGCCACGTGATCAGTGCATGATCAGCCACGTGATCAGTGCATGATCAGTCACGTGATCAGTGCATGATCAGCCACGTGATCAGTGCATGATCAGACACGTGAACAGTGTATGATCAGCCACGTGATCAGTGCATGATATCCACGTGATCAGTGCATGATCAGTCACGTGATCAGTGTATGATCAGCCACGTGAACAGTGCATGCTCAGTCACGTGATCAGGGCCTGCTGAGCTGCGTGATTACTGTCTGCTCATCTGCTTGACAATTGCCAGCTGAGCTGCATGATTCCTGCCTGTCATCTGCTTGACAATTGCCAGCTGTGCTGCGTAATTCCTGCCTGCTCAGCTGCTTGATTATTGCCAGCTGAGCAGCATGATTCCTCACAGCTGAGTTCCATGATTATTGCCTGCTGACTGTTTGATTCGTGCCTACTCAGCTCTTTGTTTATTGCCTCCAGAGGCACATGATCAGTGTATGATAGCAAACATGATCAGCGCATGATCAGTCACATGATCAGCGCCATTAAGTCACGTGATCACTACATGATAGTCATGTGATCAGTCCATGCTCAGTCACGGTATCAGTGCATGATCAGCCACGTGATCAGTGCATGATAGCCACGTGATCAGTGCATGATCAGCCACGTGATCAGTGCATGATCAGCCACGTGATCAGTGCATGATAGCACGTGATCAGTGCATGATCAGTCACGTGATCAGTGCATGATCAGGCACGTGATCAGTGCATGATCAGCCACGTGATCAGTGCATGATAGCCACGTGATCAGTGCATGATCAGTCACGTGATCAGTGCATGATCAGTCACGTGACCAGTACATGGTAGCTACGTGATCATTGCATGATCAGCCACGTGATAGTGCATGATAGCCACGTGATCAGTGCATGATCAGTCACGTGATCAGTGCATGATCAGTCATGTGATCAGTGCATGATCAGTCACGTGATCAGTGCATGATCAGCCACGTGATCAGTGCATGATAGCCACGTGATCAGTGCATGATCAGTCACGTGATCAGTGCATGATCAGTCACGTGATCAGTGCATGATAGCTGCGTGATCAGTGCATGATCAGCCACGTGATCAGTGCATGATAGCCACGTGATCAGTGCATGATCAGTCACGTGATCAGTGCATGATCAGTCACGTGATCAGTGCATGATCAGCCACGTGATCAGTGCATGATCAGCCACGTGATCAGTGCATGATAGCCACGTGATCAGTGCATGATCAGCCACGTGATCAGTGCATGATCAGTCACGTGATCAGTGCATGATCAGTCACGTGATCAGTGCATGATCAGTCACGTGATCAGTGCATGATCAGTCACGTGATCAGTGCATGATCAGTCACGTGATCAGTGCATGATCAGCACGTGATCAGTGCATGATAGCCACGTGATCAGTGCATGATCAGCCACGTGATCAGTGCATGATCAGCCACGTGATCAGTGCATGATCAGTCACGTGATCAGTGCATGATCAGCCACGTGATCAGTGCATGATCAGCCACGTGATCAGTGCATGATCAGCCACGTGATCAGTGCATGATCAGTCACGTGATCAGTGCATGATCAGTCACGTGATCAGTGCATGATCAGTCACGTGATCAGTGCATGATCAGTCACGTGATCAGTGCATGATCAGCCACGTGATCAGTGCATGATCAGCCACGTGATCAGTGCATGATCAGCCACGTGATCAGTGCATGATCAGTCACGTGATCAGTGCATGGTAGCCACGTGATCAGTGCATGATCAGCCACGTGATCAGTGCATGATAGCCACGTGATCAGTGCATGATCAGTCACGTGATCAGTGCATGATCAGCCATGATCAGTGCATGATCAGTCACGTGATCAGTGCATGATAGCCACGTGATCAGTGCATGATCAGCATGATCAGTGCATGATAGCCACGTGATCAGTGCATGATCAGTCACGTGATCAGTGCATGATCAGTCACGTGATCAGTGCATGATCAGCCACGTGATCAGTGCATGATCAGTCACGTGATCAGTGCATGATCAGTCACGTGATCAGTGCATGATAGCACGTGATCAGTGCATGATCAGCCACGTGATCAGTGCATGATAGCCACGTGATCAGTGCATGATCAGTCACGTGATCAGTGTGATCAGCCACGTGATCAGTGCATGATAGCCACGTGATCAGTGCATGATCAGCCACGTGATCAGTGCATGATCAGTCACGTGATCAGTGCATGATCAGCCACGTGATCAGTGCATGATCAGTCGTGATCAGTGCATGATAGCCCGTGATCAGTGCATGATCAGTCCCGTGATCAGTGCATGATCAGCCACGTGATCAGTGCATGATAGCCACGTGATCAGTGCATGATCAGTCACGTGATCAGTGCATGATCAGCCACGTGATCAGTGCATGACAGCCACGTGATCAGTGCATGATCAGTCACGTGATCAGTGCATGATAGCCACGTGATCAGTGCATGATCAGTCACGTGATCAGTGTATGATCAGCCACGTGATCAGTGCATGATCAGTCACGTGATCAGTGCATGCTGAGCTGCGTGATTACTGTCTGCTCATCTGCTTGACAATTGCCAGCTGAGCTGTACGATTCCTGCCTGTCATCTGCTTGACATTGCCACCTGTGCTGCATGATTCCTGCCTGCTCAGCTACTTGATCATTGCCAGTGAGCAGCATGATTTCTCAGAGCTGAGTTCCATGATTATAGCCTGCTGACTGATTCGTGCCTACTCAGCTCTTTGTTCATTGCCTCCAGAGGCACATGATCAGTGTGACACCAAACATGATCAGTGCATGATCAGTCACGTGATCAGTGCATGATCAGCCACGTGATCAGTGCATGATCAATCACGTGATCAGTGCATGATCAGTCACGTGATCAGTGCATGGTCAGCCACGTGATCAGTGCATGATCAGCCACGTGATCAGTGCATGATCAGTCACGTGATCAGTGCATGATCAGCCACGTGATCAGTGCATGATCAGACACGTGATCAGTGTATGATCAGCCACGTGATCAGTGCATGATATCCAAGTGATCAGTGCATGATCAGTCACGTGATCAGTGTATGATCAGCCACGTGAACAGTGCATGCTCAGTCACGTGATCAGGGCCTGCTGAGCTGCGTGATTACTGTCTGCTCATCTGCTTGACAATTGCCAGCTGAGCTGCACGATTCCTGCCTGTCATCTGCTTGACAATTGCCAGCTGTGCTGCGTAATTCCTGCCTGCTCAGCTGCTTGATTATTGCCAGCTGAGCAGCATGATTCCTCACAGCTGAGTTCCATGATTATTGCCTGCTGACTGTTTGATTCGTGCCTACTCAGCTCTTTGTTTATTGCCTCCAGAGGCACATGATCAGTGTATGATAGCAAACATGATCAGCGCATGATCAGTCACATGATCAGCGCCATTAAGTCACGTGATCACTACATGATAGTCATGTGATCAGTCCATGCTCAGTCACGGTATCAGTGCATGATCAGCCACGTGATCAGTGCATGATAGCCACGTGATCAGTGCATGATCAGCCACGTGATCAGTGCATGATCAGCCACGTGATCAGTGCATGATAGCCACGTGATCAGTGCATGATCAGTCACGTGATCAGTGCATGATCAGCCACGTGATCAGTGCATGATCAGCCACGTGATCAGTGCATGATAGCCACGTGATCAGTGCATGATCAGTCACGTGATCAGTGCATGATCAGTCACGTGACCAGTACATGGTAGCTACGTGATCATTGCATGATCAGCCACGTGAGCAGTGCATGATAGCCACGTGATCAGTGCATGATCAGTCACGTGATCAGTGCATGATCAGTCACGTGATCAGTGCATGATCAGCCACGTGATCAGTGCATGATCAGCCACGTGATCAGTGCATGATCAGCCACGTGATCAGTGCATGATCAGTCACGTGATCAGTGCATGATCAGTCACGTGATCAGTGCATGATAGCCACGTGATCAGTGCATGATCAGCCACGTGATCAGTGCATGATAGCCACGTGATCAGTGCATGATCAGTCACGTGATCAGTGCATGATCAGCCACGTGATCAGTGCATGATCAGCCACGTGATCAGTGCATGATCAGTCACGTGATCAGTGCATGTAGCTCGTGATCAGTGCATGATCAGCCACGTGATCAGTGCATGATAGCCACGTGATCAGTGCATGATCAGTCACGTGATCAGTGCATGATCAGTCACGTGATCAGTGCATGATCAGCCACGTGATCAGTGCATGATCAGTCACGTGATCAGTGCATGATCAGTCACGTGATCAGTGCATGATAGCTACGTGATCAGTGCATGATCAGCCACGTGATCAGTGCATGATAGCCACGTGATCAGTGCATGATCAGTCACGTGATCAGTGTATGATCAGCCACGTGATCAGTGCATGATAGCCACGTGATCAGTGCATGATCAGCCACGTGATCAGTGCATGATCAGTCACGTGATCAGTGCATGATCAGCCACGTGATCAGTGCATGATCAGTCACGTGTCAGTGCATGATAGCCCGTGATCAGTGCATGATCAGTCACGTGATCAGTGCATGATCAGCCACGTGATCAGTGCATGATAGCCACGTGATCAGTGCATGATCAGTCACGTGATCAGTGCATGATAGCCACGTGATCAGTGCATGATCAGCCACGTGATCAGTGCATGATCAGTCACGTGATCAGTGCATGATAGCCACGTGATCAGTGCATGATCAGTCACGTGATCAGTGTATGATCAGCCACGTGATCAGTGCATGATCAGTCACGTGATCAGTGCATGATGAGCTGCGTGATCACTGCATGTCCTTGATCTTGACAGTCTGATCTGCACGATCAGCCTGTCATCTGCTTGACAATTGCCATCTGTGCATGATTCCTGCCTGCTCAGTGCTTGATTAGCCAGCTGAGCAGCATGATTTCACATCAGTGCATGAGTTGCCATGCATGAGCTGTGATCAGTGCATGCAGCACTGTCAGTGCATGATCCATGATCAGTGCATGATCAGCACATGATCAGTGCATGATCAGTCATGATCAGTGCATGATCAGCCACGTGATCAGTGCATGATCAGTCACGTGATCAGTGCATGATCAGCCACGTGATCAGTGCATGATCAGCCACGTGATCAGTGCATGATCAGCCACGTGATCAGTGCATGATCAGCACGTGATCAGTGCATGATCAGCCACGTGATCAGTGCATGATCAGCCACGTGATCAGTGCATGATCAGCCACGTGATCAGTGCATGATAGCCACGTGATCAGTGCATGATCAGTCACGTGATCAGTGCATGATCAGCCACGTGAACAGTGCATGCTCAGTCACGTGATCAGGGCCTGCTGAGCTGCGTGATTACTGTCTGCTCATCTGCTTGACAATTGCCAGCTGAGCTGCACGATTCCTGCCTGTCATCTCCTTGACAATTGCCACCTGTGCTGCGTAATTCCTGCCTGCTCATCTACTTGATTATTGCCAGCTGAGCAGCATGATTTCTCAGAGCTGAGTTCCATGATTATAGCCTGCTGACTGATTCGTGCCTACTCAGCTCTTTGTTCATTGCCTCCAGATGCACATGATCAGTGTGTGACACCAAACATGATCAGCACATGATCAGTCACATGATGAATGCATGATCAGCCACGTGATCAGTGCATGATCAATTACGTGATCAGTGCATGATCACTCACGGGACCAGTACATGGTAGCTACGTGATCAGTGCATGATCAGCCACGTGATCAGTGCATGATCAGTTACGTGATCAGTGCATGATCAGCCACGTGATCAGTGCATGGTCAGACACGTGATCAGTGCATGATTAGCCACGTGATCAGTGCATGATAGCCAAGTGATCAATGCATGATCAGCCACGTGATCAGTGCATGATAGCCACGTGATCAGTGCATGATCAGTCCTGATCAGTGCATGATCAGTCACGTGACCAGTGCATGATAGCTACGTGATCAGTGCATGATCAGCCACGTGATCAGTGCATGATAGCCACGTGATCAGTGCATGATCAGTCACGTGATCAGTGCATGATCAGCCACGTGATCAGTGCATGATCAGCCACGTGATCAGTGCATGATCAGCACGTGATCAGTGCATGATAGCCACGTGATCAGTGCATGATCAATCACGTGATCAGTGCATGATCAGTCACGTGATCAGTGCATGATAGCTGTGATCAGTGCATGATCAGCCACGTGATCAGTGCATGATCAGCCACGTGATCAGTGCATGATCAGCCACGTGATCAGTGCATGATCAGCACGTGATCAGTGCATGATCAGTCACGTGATCAGTGCATGATAGCTACGTGATCAGTGCATGATCAGCCACGTGATCAGTGCATGATAGCCACGTGATCAGTGCATGATCAGCCACGTGATCAGTGCATGATCAGTCACGTGATCAGTGCATGATCAGCCATGATCAGTGCATGATCAGTCACGTGATCAGTGCAGTCAGTCACGTGATCAGTGCATGATAGCCACGTGATCAGTGCATGATCAGCCACGTGATCAGTGCATGATCAGCCACGTGATCAGTGCATGATCAGCACGTGATCAGTGCATGATCAGTCCGCGTGATCAGTGCATGATCAGCCACGTGATCAGTGCATGATCAGTCACGTGATCTGCATGATAGCCACGTGATCAGTGCATGATCAGTCCCGTGATCAGTGCATGATCAGCCACGTGATCAGTGCATGATCAGCCACGTGATCAGTGCATGATCACGTGTGATCATGATAGCCACGTGATCAGTGCATGATCAGTCACGTGATCAGTGCATGATACCACGTGATCAGTGCATGATCAGTCACGTGATCAGTGTGTGATCAGCCACGTGAACAGTGCATGCTCAGTCACGTGATCAGGGCCTGCTGAGCTGCGTGATTACTGTCTGCTCATCTGCTTGACAATTGCCAGCTGGCTGCAGTTCTGCCATGTCATCCTTGACAATTGCCAGCTGTGCTGCATGATTCACCACTGCTCATCTACTTGATTATTGCCAGCTGAGCAGCATGATTTCTCAGAGCTGAGTTCCATGACTATAGCCTGCTGACTGATTCGTGCCTACTCAGCTCTTTGTTCATTGCCTCCAAGGCACATGATCAGTGTGACACCAAACATGATCAGCGCATGATCAGTCACATGATCAGTGCATGATAAGCCACGTGATCAGTGCATGATCAGTCACGTGATCAGTGCATGATCAGTCACGTGATCAGTGCATGATCAGCCACGTGATCAGTGCATGATCAGCCACGTGATCAGTGCATGATCAGTCACGTGATCAGTGCATGATCAGCCACGTGATCAGTGCATGAGTCAGACACGTGAACAGTGTATGATCAGCCACGTGATCAGTGCATGATATCCAAGTGATCAGTGCATGATCAGTCACGTGATCAGTGTATGATCAGCCACGTGAACAGTGCATGCTCAGTCACGTGATCAGGGCCTGCTGAGCTGCGTGATTACTGTCTGCTCATCTGCTTGACAATTGCCAGCTGAGCTGCATGATTCCTGCCTGTCATCTGCTTGACAGTGCCAGCTGTGCTGCGTAATTCCTGCCTGATCAGCTGCTTGATTATTGCCAGCTGAGCAGCATGATTCCTCACAGCTGAGTTCCATGATTATTGCCTGCTGACTGTTTGATTCAGCTACTCAGCTCTTTGTTTACCTCCAGAGGCACATGATCAGTGTATGATAGCAAACATGATCAGTGCATGATCAGTCACATGATCAGTGCCATTAAGTCACGTGATCACTGCATGATAGTCATGTGATCAGTCCATGATCAGTCACGGTATCAGTGCATGATCAGCCACGTGATCAGTGCATGATAGCCACGTGATCAGTGCATGATGGCCACGATCAGTGCATGATCAGCCACGTGATCAGTGCATGATAGTCACGTGATCAGTGCATGATCAGCGTCAGGATCAGTGCATGATCAGGCACGTGATCAGTGCATGATCAGCCACGTGATCAGTGCATGATAGCCACGTGATCAGTGCATGATCAGTCACGTGATCAGTGCATGATCAGTCACATGACCAGTACATGGTAGCTGCACGATCATTGCATGATCAGCCACGTGATAGTGCATGATAGCCGTGATCAGTGCATGATCAGTCACGTGATCAGTGCATGATCAGTCACGTGTCAGTGCATGATCAGCCACGTGATCAGTGCATGATCAGCCACGTGATCAGTGCATGATCAGCACGTGATCAGTGCATGATCAGCCACGTGATCAGTGCATGATCAGTCCACGTGATCAGTGCATGATAGCTCGTGATCAGTGCATGATCAGCCACGTGATCAGTGCATGATCAGTCACGTGATCAGTGCATGATCAGCCACGTGATCAGTGCATGATCAGTCACGTGATCAGTGCATGATAGCTGCGTGATCAGTGCATGATCAGCCACATCAGTGCATGATAGCCACGTGATCAGTGCATGATCAGTCACGTGATCAGTGCATGATCAGTCACGTGATCAGTGCATGATCAGCCACGTGATCAGTGCATGATCAGCCACGTGATCAGTGCATGATCAGTCACGTGATCAGTGCATGATAGCACGTGATCAGTGCATGATCAGCCACGTGATCAGTGCATGATAGCCACGTGATCAGTGCATGATCAGTCACGTGATCAGTGCATGATCAGCCACGTGATCAGTGCATGATAGCCACGTGATCAGTGCATGATCAGCCACGTGATCAGTGCATGATCAGTCACGTGATCAGTGCATGATCAGCCCGTGATCAGTGCATGATCAGTCATGTGATCAGTGCATGATAGCACGTGATCAGTGCATGATCAGCCCGTGATCAGTGCATGATCAGCCACGTGATCAGTGCATGATAGCCACGTGATCAGTGCATGATCAGTCACGTGATCAGTGCATGATCAGCCACGTGATCAGTGCATGATCAGTCACGTGATCAGTGCATGATCAGCCACGTGATCAGTGCATGATAGCCACGTGATCAGTGCATGATCAGTCACGTGATCAGTGTATGATCAGCCACGTGATCAGTGCATGATCAGTCACGTGATCAGTGCCTGATGAGCTGCGTGATTACTGTCTGCTCATCTGCTTGACAGTGCCAGCTGAGCTGCACGATTCCTGCCTGTCATCTGCTTGACAATTGCCACCTGTGCTGCATGATTCCTGCCTGCTCAGCTGCTTGATTATTGCCAGCTGAGCAGCATGATTCCTCAGGCTGAGTTCCATGATTATAGCCTGCTGACTGATTCATGCCTACTCAGCTCTTTGTTCATTGCCTCCAGATGCACATGATCAGTGTATGATACCAAACATGATCAGTGCATGATCAGTCACATGATCAGTGCATGATAAGCCACGTGATCAGTGCATGATCAGTCAGTGATCAGTGCATGATCAGTCACGTGATCAGTGCATGATAGCCACGTGATCAGTGCATGATCAGCCACGTGATCAGTGCATGATCAGCCACGTGATCAGTGCATGATCAGTCAGTGTATGATCAGCCACGTGATCAGTGCATGATATCCACGTGATCAGTGCATGATCAGTCACGTGATCAGTGTATGATCAGCCACGTGAACAGTGCATGCTCAGTCACGTGATCAGGGCCTGCTGAGCTGCGTGATTACTGTCTGCTCATCTGCTTGACAATTGCCAGCTGAGCTGCTTCCTGCCTGTCATCTGCTTGACAATTGCCAGCTGTGCTGCGTAATTCCTGCCTGCTCAGCTGCTTGATTATTGCCAGCTGAGCAGCATGATTCCTCACAGCTGAGTTCCATGATTATTGCCTGCTGACTGTTTGATTCATGCCTACTCAGCTCTTTGTTTATTGCCTCCAGAGGCACATGATCAGTGTATGATAGCAAACATGATCAGTGCATGATCAGTCACATGATCAGCGCATTAAGTCACGTGATCACTGCATGATAGTCATGTGATCAGTCCATGCTCAGTCACGGTATCAGTGCATGATCAGCCACGTGATCAGTGCATGATAGCCACGTGATCAGTGCATGATCAGCCACGTGATCAGTGCATGATCAGTCACGTGATCAGTGCATGATGCCACGTGATCAGTGCATGATCAGTCACGTGATCAGTGCATGATCAGCCACGTGATCAGTGCATGATCACCACGTGATCAGTGCATGATCAGCCACGTGATCAGTGCATGATCACGTGATCAGTGCATGATCAGTCACGTGAGTGCATGTAGCACGTGATGTACTTCAGTGATCAGTACGTGATCAGTGCATGAGCCACGTGATCAGTGCATGATCAGTCACGTGATCAGTGCATGATCAGTCACGTGATCAGTGCATGATCAGCCACGTGATCAGTGCATGATCAGCCACGTGATCAGTGCATGATCAGCCACGTGATCAGTGCATGATCAGTCACGTGATCAGTGCATGATCAGTCACGTGATCAGTGCATGATAGCTGCGTGATCAGTGCATGATCAGCCACGTGATCAGTGCATGATAGCCACGTGATCAGTGCATGATCAGTCACGTGATCAGTGCATGATCAGCCACGTGATCAGTGCATGATCAGTCACGTGATCAGTGCATGATAGCTGCGTGATCAGTGCATGATCAGCCACGTGATCAGTGCATGATAGCCACGTGATCAGTGCATGATCAGTCACGTGATCAGTGCATGATCAGTCACGTGATCAGTGCATGATCAGCCACGTGATCAGTGCATGATCAGTCACGTGATCAGTGCATGATCAGTCACGTGATCAGTGCATGTAGCCACGTGATCAGTGCATGATCAGCCACGTGATCAGTGCATGATAGCCACGTGATCAGTGCATGATCAGTCACGTGATCATGTGTGATCAGCCACGTGATCAGTGCATGATATCACGTGATCAGTGCATGATCAGCCACGTGATCAGTGCATGATCAGTCACGTGATCAGTGCATGATCAGCCACGTGATCAGTGCATGATCAGTCACGTGATCAGTGCATGATAGCCCGTGATCAGTGCATGATCAGTCACGTGATCAGTGCATGATCAGCCACGTGATCAGTGCATGATAGCCACGTGATCAGTGCATGATCAGTCACGTGATCAGTGCATGATCAGCCACGTGATCAGTGCATGACAGTTACGTGATCAGTGCATGATCAGTCACGTGATCAGTGCATGATAGCCACGTGATCAGTGCATGATCAGTCACGTGATCAGTGTGTGATCAGCCACGTGAACAGTGCATGCTCAGTCACGTGATCAGGGCCTGCTGAGCTGCGTGATTACTGTCTGCTCATCTGCTTGACAATTGCCAGCTGAGCTGCACGATTCCTGCCTGTCATCTGCTTGACAATTGCCACCTGTGCTGCATGATTCCTGCCTGCTCATCTACTTGATTATTGCAGCTGAGCAGCATGATTTCTCAGAGCTGAGTTCCATGATTATAGCCTGCTGACTGATTCCTGCCTACTCAGCTCTTTGTTCATTGCCTCCAGATGCACATGATCAGTGTATACACCAAACATGATCAGTGCATGATCAGTCACATGATCAGTGCATGATAAGCCACGTGATCAGTGCATGATCAGTCACGTGATCAGTGCATGATCAGTCACGTGAGTCAGTGCATGATAGCCACGTGATCAGTGCATGATCAGTCACGTGATCAGTGCATGATCAGCCACGTGATCAGTGCATGATCAGCCACGTGATCAGTGCATGATCAGCCACGTGATCAGTGCATGATATCCACGTGATCAGTGCATGATCAGTCACGTGATCAGTGTATGATCAGCCACGTGATCAGTGCATGCTCAGTCACGTGATCAGGGCCTGCTGAGCTGCGTGATTACTGTCTGCTCATCTGCTTGACAATTGCCAGCTGAGCTGCATGATTCCTGCCTGTCATCTGCTTGACAATTGCCAGCTGTGCTGCGTAATTCCTGCCTGCTCAGCTGCTTGATTATTGCCAGCTGAGCAGCATGATTCCTCACAGCTGAGTTCCATGATTATTGCCTGCTGACTGTTTGATTCATGCCTACTCAGCTCTTTGTTTATTGCCTCCAGAGGCACATGATCAGTGTATGATAGCAACAATCAGTGCATGATCAGTCACATGATCAGCGCCATTAAGTCACGTGATCACTACATGATAGTCATGTGATCAGTCCATGCTCAGTCACGGTATCAGTGCATGATCAGCCACGTGATCAGTGCATGATCAGCCACGTGATCAGTGCATGATAGCCACGTGATCAGTGCATGATCAGCCACGTGATCAGTGCATGATGCCACGTGATCAGTGCATGATCAGTCACGTGATCAGTGCATGATCGGACGTGATCAGTGCATGATCAGCCACGTGATCAGTGCATGATAGCCACGTGATCAGTGCATGATCAGTCACGTGATCAGTGCATGATCAGTCACGTGACAGTGCATGATGCTACATGATCAGTGCATGATCAGCCACGTGAGTAGTGCATGATAGCCACGTGATCAGTGCATGATCAGTCACGTGATCAGTGCATGATCAGTCATGTGATCAGTGCATGATCAGGCACGTGATCAGTGCATGATCAGCCACGTGATCAGTGCATGATAGCCACGTGATCAGTGCATGATCAGTCACGTGATCAGTGCATGATCAGTCACGTGATCAGTGCATGATATGCTGCGTGATCAGTGCATGATCAGCCACGTGATCAGTGCATGATAGCCACGTGATCAGTGCATGATCAGTCACGTGATCAGTGCATGATCAGCCACGTGATCAGTGCATGATCAGTCACGTGATCAGTGCATGATAGCTACGTGATCAGTGCATGATCAGCCACGTGATCAGTGCATGATAGCCACGTGATCAGTGCATGATCAGTCACGTGATCAGTGCATGATCAGTCACGTGATCAGTGCATGATCAGCCACGTGATCAGTGCATGATCAGTCACGTGATCAGTGCATGATCAGTCACGTGATCAGTGCATGATAGCTCGTGATCAGTGCATGATCAGCCACGTGATCAGTGCATGATAGCCACGTGATCAGTGCATGATCAGTCACGTGATCAGTGTATGATCAGCCACGTGATCAGTGCATGATAGCCACGTGATCAGTGCATGATAGCCACGTGATCAGTGCATGATCAGTCACGTGATCAGTGCATGATCAGCCACGTGATCAGTGCATGATCAGTCATGTGTCAGTGCATGATAGCCCGTGATCAGTGCATGATCAGTCCATGATGGTGCATGATCAGCCACGTGATCAGTGCATGATAGCCACGTGATCAGTGCATGATCAGTCACGTGTCAGTGCATGATCAGCCACGTGATCAGTGCATGCACATCACGTGATCAGTGCATGATCAGCCATGATCAGTGCATGAGCCACGTGATCAGTGCATGATCAGTCACGTGATCAGTGTATGATCAGCCATGAACAGTGCATGATCAGTCACGTGATCAGGGCCTGCTGAGCTGCGTGATTACTGTCTGCTCATCTGCTTGACAATTGCCAGCTGAGCTGCCGATTCCTGCCTGTCATCTGCTTGACAATTGCCAGCTGTGCTGCATAATTCCTGCCTGCTCAGCTGCTTGATCAGTGCAGCTGAGCAGCATGATTCCTCCAGCTGAGTTCCATGATTATTGCCTGTGACTGATTCATGCCTACTCAGCTCTTTGTTCATTGCCTCCAGATGCACATGATCAGTGTATGATAGCAAACATGATCAGTGCATGATCAGTCACATGATCAGTGCATGATAAGCCACGTGATCAGTGCATGATCAGTCACGTGATCAGTGCATGATCAGTCACGTGATCAGTGCATGATAGCCACGTGATCAGTGCATGATCAGCCACGTGATCAGTGCATGATCAGTCACGTGATCAGTGCATGATCAGCCACGTGATCAGTGCATGATCAGACACGTGATCAGTGTATGATCAGCCACGTGATCAGTGCATGATATCCACGTGATCAGTGCATGATCAGTCACGTGATCAGTGTATGATCAGCCACGTGAACAGTGCATGCTCAGTCACGTGATCAGGGCCTGCTGAGCTGCGTGATTACTGTCTGCTCATCTGCTTGACAATTGCCAGCTGAGCTGCATGATTCCTGCCTGTCATCTGCTTGACATTGCCAGCTGTGCTGCGTAATTCCTGCCTGCTCAGCTGCTTGATTATTGCCAGCTGAGCAGCATGATTCCTCACAGCTGAGTTCCATGATTATTGCCTGCTGACTGTTTGATTCGTGCCTACTCAGCTCTTTGTTTATTGCCTCCAGAGGCACATGATCAGTGTATGATAGCAAACATGATCAGTGCATGATCAGTCACATGATCAGCGCCATTAAGTCACGTGATCACTACATGATAGTCATGTGATCAGTCCATGCTCAGTCACGGTATCAGTGCATGATCAGCCACGTGATCAGTGCATGATAGCCACGTGATCAGTGCATGATCAGCCACGTGATCAGTGCATGATCAGCCACGTGATCAGTGCATGATAGCCACGTGATCAGTGCATGATCAGTCACGTGATCAGTGCATGATCAGTCACGTGATCAGTGCATGATCAGCCACGTGATCAGTGCATGATAGCCACGTGATCAGTGCATGATCAGTCACGTGATCAGTGCATGATCAGTCACGTGATCAGTATGATAGCTATGATCATTGCATGATCAGCCACGTGATCAGTGCATGATAGCCACGTGATCAGTGCATGATCAGTCACGTGATCAGTGCATGATCAGTCACGTGATCAGTGCATGATCAGCCACGTGATCAGTGCATGATCAGCCACGTGATCAGTGCATGATAGCCACGTGATCAGTGCATGATCAGTCACGTGATCAGTGCATGATCATCCACGTGATCAGTGCATGATAGCCACGTGATCAGTGCATGATAGCCACGTGATCAGTGCATGATAGCCACGTGATCAGTGCATGATCAGTCACGTGATCAGTGCATGATCAGCCACGTGATCAGTGCATGATCAGTCACGTGATCAGTGCATGATAGCTGCGTGATCAGTGCATGATCAGCCATTGATCAGTGCATGATCAGCCACGTGATCAGTGCATGATCAGTCACGTGATCAGTGCATGATCAGTCACGTGATCAGTGCATGATCAGCCACGTGATCAGTGCATGATCAGTCACGTGATCAGTGCATGATCAGTCACGTGATCAGTGCATGATAGCTACGTGATCAGTGCATGATCAGCCACGTGATCAGTGCATGATAGCCACGTGATCAGTGCATGATCAGTCACGTGATCAGTGCATGATCAGCCACGTGATCAGTGCATGATCATCCACGTGATCAGTGCATGATAGCCACGTGATCAGTGCATGATCAGTCACGTGATCAGTGCATGATCAGCCACGTGATCAGTGCATGATCAGCCACGTGATCAGTGCATGATAGCCCGTGATCAGTGCATGATCAGCCACGTGATCAGTGCATGATCAGCCACGTGATCAGTGCATGATAGCCATGATCAGTGCATGATCAGTCACGTGATCAGTGCATGATAGCCACGTGATCAGTGCATGATCAGTCACGTGATCAGTGCATGATCAGTCACGTGATCAGTGCATGATCAGTCACGTGATCAGTGCATGATCACCACGTGATCAGTGCATGATAGCCACGTGATCAGTGCATGATCAGTCACGTGATCAGTGCATGATCAGTCACGTGATCAGTGCATGATCAGCCATGATCAGTGCATGATCAGTCACGTGATCAGTGCACTTGAGTAGCTGCGTGATCAGTGCATGATCAGCCACGTGATCAGTGCATGATAGCCACGTGATCAGTGCATGATCAGTCACGTGATCAGTGCATGATCAGCCACGTGATCAGTGCATGATCAGCCACGTGATCAGTGCATGATCAATCACGTGATCAGTGCATGATCAGTCACGTGATCAGTGCATGATAGCTACGTGATCAGTGCATGATCAGCCACGTGATCAGTGCATGATAGCCACGTGATCAGTGCATGATCAGTCACGTGATCAGTGCATGATCAGTCACGTGATCAGTGCATGATAGCCACGTGATCAGTGCATGATCAGCCACGTGATCAGTGCATGATCAGTCACGTGATCAGTGCATGATCAGCCACGTGATCAGTGCATGATCAGTCATGTGTCAGTGCATGATCAGCCCGTGATCAGTGCATGATCAGTCACGTGATCAGTGCATGATCAGCCACGTGATCAGTGCATGATAGCCACGTGATCAGTGCATGATCAGTCACGTGATCAGTGCATGATCAGCCACGTGATCAGTGCATGACAGTCACGTGATCAGTGCATGATCAGTCACGTGATCAGTGCATGATAGCCACGTGATCAGTGCATGATCAGTCACGTGATCAGTGTATGATCAGCCACGTGATCAGTGCATGATCAGTCACGTGATCAGTGCCTGATGAGCTGCGTGATTACTGTCTGTCATCTGCTTGACAATGCCAGCTGAGCTGTACGATTCCTGCCTGTCTCATCTGCTTGACAATTGCCACCTGTGCTGCATGATTCCTGCCTGCTCAGCTGCTTGATTATTGCCAGCTGAGCAGCATGATTTCTCAGCTGAGTTCCATGATTATAGCCTGCTGACTGATTCCTGCCTACTCAGCTCTTTGTTCATTGCCTCCAGATGCACATGATCAGTGTATGACACCAAACATGATCAGTGCATGATCAGTCACGTGATCAGTGCATGATAAGTCACGTGATCAGTGCATGATCAGTCACGTGATCAGTGCATGATAGCCACGTGATCAGTGCATGATCAGCCACGTGATCAGTGCATGATCAGTCACGTGATCAGTGCATGATCAGCCACGTGATCAGTGCATGATCAGACACGTGATCAGTGTATGATCAGCCACGTGATCAGTGCATGATATCCACGTGATCAGTGCATGATCAGTCACGTGATCAGTGTATGATCAGCCACGTGAACAGTGCATGCTCAGTCACGTGATCAGGGCCTGCTGAGCTGCGTGATTACTGTCTGCTCATCTGCTTGACAATTGCCAGCTGAGCTGCATGATTCCTGCCTGTCATCTGCTTGACAATTGCCAGCTGTGCTGCGTAATTCCTGCCTGCTCAGCTGCTTGATTATTGCCAGCTGAGCAGCATGATTCCTCACAGCTGAGTTCCATGATTATTGCCTGCTGACTGTTTGATTCGTGCCTACTCAGCTCTTTGTTTATTGCCTCCAGAGGCACATGATCAGTGTATGATAGCAAACATGATCAGTGCATGATCAGTCACATGATCAGCGCCATTAAGTCACGTGATCACTACATGATAGTCATGTGATCAGTCCATGCTCAGTCACGGTATCAGTGCATGATCAGCCACGTGATCAGTGCATGATAGCCACGTGATCAGTGCATGATCAGCCACGTGATCAGTGCATGATCAGCCACGTGATCAGTGCATGATCAGCCACGTGATCAGTGCATGATCAGTCACGTGATCAGTGCATGATCAGTCACGTGATCAGTGCATGATCAGCCACGTGATCAGTGCATGATAGCCACGTGATCAGTGCATGATCAGTCACGTGATCAGTGCATGATCAGTCACGTGACCAGTGCATGGTAGCTACGTGATCAGTGCATGATCAGCCACGTGATAGTGCATGATAGCCACGTGATCAGTGCATGATCAGTCACGTGATCAGTGCATGATCAGTCACGTGATCAGTGCATGATCAGTCACGTGATCAGTGCATGATCAGCCACGTGATCAGTGCATGATAGCCACGTGATCAGTGCATGATCAGTCACGTGATCAGTGCATGATCAGTCACGTGATCAGTGCATGATAGCTACGTGATCAGTGCATGATCAGCCACGTGATCAGTGCATGATAGCCACGTGATCAGTGCATGATCAGTCACGTGATCAGTGCATGATCAGCACGTGATCAGTGCATGATCAGTGTGCATGATCAGTCACGTGATCAGTGCATGATAGCTGCGTGATCAGTGCATGATCAGCCACGTGATCAGTGCATGATAGCCACGTGATCAGTGCATGATCAGTCACGTGATCAGTGCATGATCAGTCACGTGATCAGTGCATGATCAGCCACGTGATCAGTGCATGATCAGCCACGTGATCAGTGCATGATCAGTCACGTGATCAGTGCATGATAGCTACGTGATCAGTGCATGATCAGCCACGTGATCAGTGCATGATAGCCACGTGATCAGTGCATGATCAGTCACGTGATCAGTGCATGATCAGCCACGTGATCAGTGCATGATAGCCACGTGATCAGTGCATGATCAGCCACGTGATCAGTGCATGATCAGTCACGTGATCAGTGCATGATCAGCCACGTGATCAGTGCATGATCAGTCATGTGTCAGTGCATGATAGCCACGTGATCAGTGCATGATCAGTCCCGTGATGATCATGATCAGCCACGTGATCAGTGCATGATAGCCACGTGATCAGTGCATGATCAGTCACGTGATCAGTGCATGATAGCCACGTGATCAGTGCATGATCAGTCACGTGATCAGTGCATGATCAGTCACGTGATCAGTGCATGAGCCACGTGATCAGTGCATGATCAGTCACGTGATCAGTGTATGATCAGCCACGTGATCAGTGCATGATCAGTCACGTGATCAGGGCCTGATGAGCTGCGTGATTACTGTCTGCTCATCTGCTTGACAATTGCCAGCTGAGCTGTACGATTCCTGCCTGTCATCTGCTTGACAATTGCCACCTGTGCTGCATAATTCCTGCCTGCTCATCTGCTTGATTATTGCCAGCTGAGCAGCATGATTTCTCAGAGCTGAGTTCCATGATTATAGCCTGCTGACTGATTCCTGCCTGTCAGCTCTTTGTTCATTGCCTCCAGATGCACATGATCAGTGTATGACACCAAACATGATCAGTGCATGATCAGTCACATGATCAGTGCATGATAAGCCACGTGATCAGTGCATGATCAGTCACGTGATCAGTGCATGATCAGTCACGTGATCAGTGCATGATAGCCACGTGATCAGTGCATGATCAGCCACGTGATCAGTGCATGATCAGTCACGTGATCAGTGCATGATCAGCCACGTGATCAGTGCATGATCAGACACGTGAACAGTGTATGATCAGCCACGTGATCAGTGCATGATATCCAAGTGATCAGTGCATGATCAGTCACGTGATCAGTGTATGATCAGCCACGTGAACAGTGCATGCTCAGTCACGTGATCAGGGCCTGCTGAGCTGCGTGATTACTGTCTGCTCATCTGCTTGACAATTGCCAGCTGAGCTGCACGATTCCTGCCTGTCATCTGCTTGACAATTGCCAGCTGTGCTGCGTAATTCCTGCCTGCTCAGCTGCTTGATTATTGCCAGCTGAGCAGCATGATTCCTCACAGCTGAGTTCCATGATTATTGCCTGCTGACTGTTTGATTCGTGCCTACTCAGCTCTTTGTTTATTGCCTCCAGAGGCACATGATCAGTGTATGATAGCAAACATGATCAGCGCATGATCAGTCACATGATCAGCGCCATTAAGTCACGTGATCACTACATGATAGTCATGTGATCAGTCCATGCTCAGTCACGGTATCAGTGCATGATCAGCCACGTGATCAGTGCATGATAGCCACGTGATCAGTGCATGATCAGCCACGTGATCAGTGCATGATCAGCCACGTGATCAGTGCATGATCAGCCACGTGATCAGTGCATGATCAGTCACGTGATCAGTGCATGATCAGCCACGTGATCAGTGCATGATCAGCCACGTGATCAGTGCATGATAGCCACGTGATCAGTGCATGATCAGTCACGTGATCAGTGCATGATCAGTCACGTGACCAGTACATGGTAGCTACGTGATCAGTGCATGATCAGCCACGTGATCAGTGCATGATAGCCACGTGATCAGTGCATGATCAGTCACGTGATCAGTGCATGATCAGTCACGTGATCAGTGCATGATCAGCCACGTGATCAGTGCATGATCAGCCACGTGATCAGTGCATGATAGCCACGTGATCAGTGCATGATCAGTCACGTGATCAGTGCATGATCAGTCACGTGATCAGTGCATGATAGCCGTGATCAGTGCATGATCAGCCACGTGATCAGTGCATGATAGCCACGTGATCAGTGCATGATCAGTCACGTGATCAGTGCATGATCAGCCACGTGATCAGTGCATGATCAGTCACGTGATCAGTGCATGATCAGCTGCGTGATCAGTGCATGATCAGCCACGTGATCAGTGCATAGCCACGTGATCAGTGCATGATCAGTCACGTGATCAGTGCATGATCAGTCACGTGATCAGTGCATGATCAGCCACGTGATCAGTGCATGATCAGTCACGTGATCAGTGCATGATCAGTCACGTGATCAGTGCATGATAGCTCGTGATCAGTGCATGATCAGCCACGTGATCAGTGCATGATAGCCACGTGATCAGTGCATGATCAGTCACGTGATCAGTGCATGATCAGCCACGTGATCAGTGCATGATCAGCCACGTGATCAGTGCATGATCAGCCACGTGATCAGTGCATGATAGTCACGTGATCAGTGCATGATCATCACGTGATCAGTGCATGATCAGTCATGTGATCAGTGCATGATCAGCCCGTGATCAGTGCATGATCAGTCCCGTGATCAGTGCATGATCAGCCACGTGATCAGTGCATGATAGCCACGTGATCAGTGCATGATCAGTCACGTGATCAGTGCATGATCAGCCACGTGATCAGTGCATGACAGTTACGTGATCAGTGCATGATCAGCCACGTGATCAGTGCATGATAGCCACGTGATCAGTGCATGATCAGTCACGTGATCAGTGTATGATCAGCACGTGACAGTGCATGCTCAGTCACGTGATCAGGGCCTGCTGAGCTGCGTGATTACTGTCTGCTCATCTGCTTGACAATTGCCAGCTGAGCTGCACGATTCCTGCCTGTCATCTGCTTGACAATTGCCACCTGTGCTGCATTTCCTGCCTGCTCAGCTGCTTGATTATTGCCAGCTGAGCAGCATGATTCCTCACAGCTGAGTTCCATGATTATTGCCTGCTGACTGATTCCTGCCTACTCAGCTCTTTGTTCATTGCCTCCAGAGGCACATGATCAGTGTATGATAGCAAACATGATCAGCGCATGATCAGTCACATGATCAGTGCATGATAAGCCACGTGATCAGTGCATGATCAGTCACGTGATCAGTGCATGATCAGTCATGATCAGTGCATGCATTGCGTGATCAGTGCATGATCATCACGTGATCAGTGCATGATCATCGTGATCAGTGCATGATCAGCACGTGATCAGTGCATGATCAGACACGTGATCAGTGCATGACGTGATCATGCGTGATCAGTCATGATCAGTCACGTGATCAGTGCATGATCAGTCACGTGATCAGGGCCTGCTGAGCTGCGTGATTACTGTCTGCTCATCTGCTTGACAATTGCCAGCTGAGCTGCATGATTCCTGCCTGTCATCTGCTTGACAATTGCCAGCTGTGCTGCGTAATTCCTGCCTGCTCAGCTGCTTGATTATTGCCAGCTGAGCAGCATGATTCCTCACAGCTGAGTTCCATGATTATTGCCTGCTGACTGTTTGATTCGTGCCTACTCAGCTCTTTGTTTATTGCCTCCAGAGGCATGATCAGTGTATGATAGCAAACATGATCAGTGCATGATCAGTCACATGATCAGCGCCATTAAGTCACGTGATCACTGCATGATAGTCATGTGATCAGTCCATGCTCAGTCACGGTATCAGTGCATGATCAGCCACGTGATCAGTGCATGATCACCGTGATCAGTGCATGATCAGCCACGTGATCAGTGCATGATCAGTCAGTGATCAGTGCATGATAGCCACGTGATCAGTGCATGATCAGTCACGTGATCAGTGCATGATCAGTCACGTGATCAGTGCATGATCAGCCATGATCAGTGCATGATAGCCACGTGATCAGTGCATGATCAGTCACGTGATCAGTGCATGATCAGTCACGTGACAGTGCATGATAGCCAGTGATCAGTGCATGATCAGCCACGTGATCAGTGCATGATAGCCACGTGATCAGTGCATGATCAGTCACGTGATCAGTGCATGATCAGTCACGTGATCAGTGCATGATCAGTCACGTGATCAGTGCATGATCAGCCACGTGATCAGTGCATGATCAGCCACGTGATCAGTGCATGATCAGTCACGTGATCAGTGCATGATCAGTCACGTGATCAGTGCATGATAGCCACGTGATCAGTGCATGATCAGCCACGTGATCAGTGCATGATAGCCACGTGATCAGTGCATGATCAGTCACGTGATCAGTGCATGATCAGTCACGTGATCAGTGCATGATCAGTCACGTGATCAGTGCATGGCTGGCACGTGATCAGTGCATGATCAGCCACGTGATCAGTGCATGATAGCCACGTGATCAGTGCATGATCAGTCACGTGATCAGTGCATGATCAGTCACGTGATCAGTGCATGATCAGCCACGTGATCAGTGCATGATCAGTCACGTGATCAGTGCATGATCAGTCACGTGATCAGTGCATGATAGCCACGTGATCAGTGCATGATCAGCCACGTGATCAGTGCATGATCAGCCACGTGATCAGTGCATGATCAGTCACGTGATCAGTGCATGATCAGCCACGTGATCAGTGCATGATCAGCCACGTGATCAGTGCATGATCAGCCACGTGATCAGTGCATGATCAGTCACGTGATCAGTGCATGATCAGCCACGTGATCAGTGCATGATCAGCCACGTGATCAGTGCATGATAGCCACGTGATCAGTGCATGATCAGTCACGTGATCAGTGCATGATCAGTCACGTGATCAGTGCATGATAGCCACGTGATCAGTGCATGATCAGCCACGTGATCAGTGCATGATAGCCACGTGATCAGTGCATGATCAGTCACGTGATCAGTGCATGATCAGTCACGTGATCAGTGCATGATAGCCACGTGATCAGTGCATGATCAGCCACGTGATCAGTGCATGATAGCCACGTGATCAGTGCATGATCAGTCACGTGATCAGTGCATGATCAGTCACGTGATCAGTGCATGATCAGCCACGTGATCAGTGCATGATCAGTCACGTGATCAGTGCATGATAGCTACGTGATCAGTGCATGATCAGCCACGTGATCAGTGCATGATAGCCACGTGATCAGTGCATGATCAGTCACGTGATCAGTGCATGATCAGTCACGTGATCAGTGCATGATCAGCCACGTGATCAGTGCATGATCAATACGTGATCAGTGCATGATCAGTCACGTGATCAGTGCATGATAGCCACGTGATCAGTGCATGATCAGCCACGTGATCAGTGCATGATAGCCACGTGATCAGTGCATGATCAGTCACGTGATCAGTGCATGATCAGCCACGTGATCAGTGCATGATAGCCACGTGATCAGTGCATGATAGCCACGTGATCAGTGCATGATCAGTCACGTGATCAGTGCATGATCAGCCACGTGATCAGTGCATGATCAGTCATGTGATCAGTGCAGTGATAGCACGTGATCAGTGCATGATCAGTCCCGTGATCAGTGCATGATCAGCCACGTGATCAGTGCATGATAGCCACGTGATCAGTGCATGATCAGTCACGTGATCAGTGCATGATCAGCCACGTGATCAGTGCATGACAGTCACGTGATCAGTGCATGATCAGCCACGTGATCAGTGCATGATAGCCACGTGATCAGTGCATGATCAGTCACGTGATCAGTGTGTGATCAGCCACGTGATCAGTGCATGCTCAGTCACGTGATCAGGGCCTGCTGAGCTGCGTGATTACTGTCTGCTCATCTGCTTGACAATTGCCAGCTGAGCTGCACGATTCCTGCCTGTCATCTGCTTGACAATTGCCACCTGTGCTGCATAATTCCTGCCTGCTCAGCTGCTTGATTATTGCCAGCTGAGCAGCATGATTTCTCAGAGCTGAGTTCCATGATTATAGCCTGCTGACTGATTCGTGCCTACTCAGCTCTTTGTTCATTGCCTCCAGATGCACATGATCAGTGTATGACACCAAACATGATCAGTGCATGATCAGTCACATGATCAGTGCATGATAAGCCACGTGATCAGTGCATGATCAGTCACGTGATCAGTGCATGATCAGTCACGTGATCAGTGCATGATCAGCCACGTGATCAGTGCATGATCAGCCACGTGATCAGTGCATGATCAGCCACGTGATCAGTGCATGATCAGCCACGTGATCAGTGCATGATCAGCCACGTGATCAGTGCATGATATCCACGTGATCAGTGCATGATCAGTCACGTGATCAGTGTATGATCAGCCACGTGAACAGTGCATGCTCAGTCACGTGATCAGGGCCTGCTGAGCTGCGTGATTACTGTCTGCTCATCTGCTTGACAATTGCCAGCTGAGCTGCATGATTCCTGCCTGTCATCTGCTTGACAATTGCCAGCTGTGCTGCGTATTCCTGCCTGCTCAGCTGCTTGATTATTGCCAGCTGAGCAGCATGATTCCTCACAGCTGAGTTCCATGATTATTGCCTGCTGACTGTTTGATTGCCTACTCAGCTCTTTGTTTATTGCCTCCAGAGGCACATGATCAGTGTATGATAGCAAACATGATCAGCGCATGATCAGTCACATGATCAGCGCCATTAAGTCACGTGATCACTACATGATAGTCATGTGATCAGTCCATGCTCAGTCACGGTATCAGTGCATGATCAGCCACGTGATCAGTGCATGATAGCCACGTGATCAGTGCATGATCAGCCACGTGATCAGTGCATGATCAGCCACGTGATCAGTGCATGATAGCCACGTGATCAGTGCATGATCAGTCACGTGATCAGTGCATGATCAGCACGTGATCAGTGCATGATCAGCCACGTGATCAGTGCATGATAGCCACGTGATCAGTGCATGATCAGTCACGTGATCAGTGCATGATCAGTCACGTGACCAGTACATGGTAGCTACGTGATCATTGCATGATCAGCCACGTGATCAGTGCATGATAGCCACGTGATCAGTGCATGATCAGTCACGTGATCAGTGCATGATCAGTCACGTGATCAGTGCATGATCAGTCACGTGATCAGTGCATGATCAGCCACGTGATCAGTGCATGATAGCCACGTGATCAGTGCATGATCAGTCACGTGATCAGTGCATGATCAGTCACGTGATCAGTGCATGATAGCTCGTGATCAGTGCATGATCAGCCACGTGATCAGTGCATGATAGCCACGTGATCAGTGCATGATCAGTCACGTGATCAGTGCATGATCAGTCACGTGATCAGTGCATGATCAGCCACGTGATCAGTGCATGATCAGTCACGTGATCAGTGCATGATAGCTGCGTGATCAGTGCATGATCAGCCACGTGATCAGTGCATGATAGCCACGTGATCAGTGCATGATCAGTCACGTGATCAGTGCATGATCAGTCACGTGATCAGTGCATGATCAGCCACGTGATCAGTGCATGATCAGTCACGTGATCAGTGCATGATCAGTCACGTGATCAGTGCATGATAGCTACGTGATCAGTGCATGATCAGCCACGTGATCAGTGCATGATAGCCACGTGATCAGTGCATGATCAGTCACGTGATCAGTGCATGATCAGCCACGTGATCAGTGCATGATCATCCACGTGATCAGTGCATGATAGCCACGTGATCAGTGCATGATCATCCGTGATCAGTGCATGATCAGCCACGTGATCAGTGCATGATCAGTCATGTGTCAGTGCATGATAGCCCGTGATCAGTGCATGATCAGTCGTGATCAGTGCATGATCAGCCACGTGATCAGTGCATGATAGCCACGTGATCAGTGCATGATCAGTCACGTGATCAGTGCATGATCAGCCACGTGATCAGTGCATGACAGTCACGTGATCAGTGCATGATCAGTCACGTGATCAGTGCATGATAGCCACGTGATCAGTGCATGATCAGTCACGTGATCAGTGTGTGATCAGCCACGTGAACAGTGCATGCTCAGTCACGTGATCAGGGCCTGCTGAGCTGCGTGATTACTGTCTGCTCATCTGCTTGACAATTGCCAGCTGAGCTGCACGATTCCTGCCTGTCATCTGCTTGACAATTGCCACCTGTGCTGCATAATTCCTGCCTGCTCAGCTGCTTGATTATTGCCAGCTGAGCAGCATGATTTCTCAGAGCTGAGTTCCATGATTATAGCCTGCTGACTGATTCCTGCCTACTCAGCTCTTTGTTCATTGCCTCCAGATGCACATGATCAGTGTATGATACCAAACATGATCAGCGCATGATCAGTCACATGATCAGTGCATGATAAGCCACGTGATCAGTGCATGATCAGTCGTGATCAGTGCATGATCAGTCACGTGATCAGTGCATGATCAGCCACGTGATCAGTGCATGATCAGCCACGTGATCAGTGCATGATCAGTCACGTGATCAGTGCATGATCAGCCACGTGATCAGTGCATGATCAGACACGTGAACAGTGTATGATCAGCCACGTGATCAGTGCATGATATCCACGTGATCAGTGCATGATCAGTCACGTGATCAGTGTATGATCAGCCACGTGAACAGTGCATGCTCAGTCACGTGATCAGGGCCTGCTGAGCTGCGTGATTACTGTCTGCTCATCTGCTTGACAATTGCCAGCTGAGCTGCATGATTCCTGCCTGTCATCTGCTTGACAATTGCCAGCTGTGCTGCGTAATTCCTGCCTGCTCAGCTGCTTGATTATTGCCAGCTGAGCAGCATGATCCTCACAGCTGAGTTCCATGATTATTGCCTGCTGACTGTTTGATTCGTGCCTACTCAGCTCTTTGTTTATTGCCTCCAGAGGCACATGATCAGTGTATGATAGCAAACATGATCAGTGCATGATCAGTCACATGATCAGCGCCATTAAGTCACGTGATCACTACATGATAGTCATGTGATCAGTCCATGCTCAGTCACGGTATCAGTGCATGATCAGCCACGTGATCAGTGCATGATCAGCCACGTGATCAGTGCATGATCAGCCACGTGATCAGTGCATGATCAGCCACGTGATCAGTGCATGATAGCCACGTGATCAGTGCATGATCAGTCACGTGATCAGTGCATGATCAGTCACGTGATCAGTGCATGATCAGCCACGTGATCAGTGCATGATAGCCACGTGATCAGTGCATGATCAGTCACGTGATCAGTGCATGATCAGTCACGTGACCAGTACATGGTAGCTACGTGATCATTGCATGATCAGCCACGTGATCAGTGCATGATAGCCACGTGATCAGTGCATGATCAGTCACGTGATCAGTGCATGATCAGTCACGTGATCAGTGCATGATCAGCCACGTGATCAGTGCATGATCAGCCACGTGATCAGTGCATGATAGCCACGTGATCAGTGCATGATCAGTCACGTGATCAGTGCATGATCAGTCACGTGATCAGTGCATGATAGCCACGTGATCAGTGCATGATCAGCCACGTGATCAGTGCATGATAGCCACGTGATCAGTGCATGATCAGTCACGTGATCAGTGCATGATCAGTCACGTGATCAGTGCATGATAGCCACGTGATCAGTGCATGATCAGTCACGTGATCAGTGCATGATCAGCCACGTGATCAGTGCATGATCAGTCACGTGATCAGTGCATGATCAGCTGCGTGATCTGTCTGCTCATCTGCTTGACAATTGCCAGCTGAGCTGCACGATTCCTGCCTGTCATCTGCTTGACAGTTGCCACCTGTGCTGCATGATTCCCCTGATCATCTGCTTGATCATTGCCAGCTGAGCAGCATGATTTCTCAGTGCTGAGTTCATGATTATAGCCTGCTGACTGATTCATGCCTATCAGCTCTTGTTCAGTGCCTCCAGAGCCACATGATCAGTGCATGACACCAAACATGATCAGTGCATGATCAGTCACATGATCAGTGCATGATAAGTCACGTGATCAGTGCATGATCAGCCACGTGATCAGTGCATGATCAGTCACGTGATCAGTGCATGATCAGCCACGTGATCAGTGCATGATCAGTCACGTGATCAGTGCATGATCAGCCACGTGATCAGTGCATGATCAGACACGTGATCAGTGTATGATCAGCCACGTGATCAGTGCATGATATCCAAGTGATCAGTGCATGATCAGTCACGTGATCAGTGTATGATCAGCCACGTGAACAGTGCATGCTCAGTCACGTGATCAGGGCCTGCTGAGCTGCGTGATTACTGTCTGCTCATCTGCTTGACAATTGCCAGCTGAGCTGCACGATTCCTGCCTGTCATCTGCTTGACAATTGCCAGCTGTGCTGCGTAATTCCTGCCTGCTCAGCTGCTTGATTATTGCCAGCTGAGCAGCATGATTCCTCACAGCTGAGTTCCATGATTATTGCCTGCTGACTGTTTGATTCGTGCCTACTCAGCTCTTTGTTTATTGCCTCCAGAGGCACATGATCAGTGTATGATAGCAAACATGATCAGCGCATGATCAGTCACATGATCAGCCCATTAAGTCACGTGATCACTACATGATAGTCATGTGATCAGTCCATGCTCAGTCACGGTATCAGTGCATGATCAGCCACGTGATCAGTGCATGATAGCCACGTGATCAGTGCATGATCAGCCACGTGATCAGTGCATGATCAGCCACGTGATCAGTGCATGATGCCACGTGATCAGTGCATGATCAGTCACGTGATCAGTGCATGATCAGTCACGTGATCAGTGCATGATCAGCCACGTGATCAGTGCATGATAGCCACGTGATCAGTGCATGATCAGTCACGTGATCAGTGCATGATCAGTCACGTGACCAGTACATGGTAGCTACGTGATCATTGCATGATCAGCCACGTGATCAGTGCATGATAGCCACGTGATCAGTGCATGATCAGTCACGTGATCAGTGCATGATCAGTCACGTGATCAGTGCATGATCAGTCACGTGATCAGTGCATGATCAGCCACGTGATCAGTGCATGATAGCCACGTGATCAGTGCATGATCAGTCACGTGATCAGTGCATGATCAGTCACGTGATCAGTGCATGATAGCCGTGATCAGTGCATGATCAGCCACGTGATCAGTGCATGATAGCCACGTGATCAGTGCATGATCAGTCACGTGATCAGTGCATGATCAGTCACGTGATCAGTGCATGATCAGCCACGTGATCAGTGCATGATCAGTCACGTGATCAGTGCATGATAGCTGCGTGATCAGTGCATGATCAGCCACGTGATCAGTGCATGATAGCCACGTGATCAGTGCATGATCAGTCACGTGATCAGTGCATGATCAGCCACGTGATCAGTGCATGATCAGCCACGTGATCAGTGCATGATCAGTCACGTGATCAGTGCATGATCAGTCACGTGATCAGTGCATGATAGCTACGTGATCAGTGCATGATCAGCCACGTGATCAGTGCATGATAGCCACGTGATCAGTGCATGATCAGTCACGTGATCAGTGCATGATCAGCCACGTGATCAGTGCATGATAGCCACGTGATCAGTGCATGATCAGCCACGTGATCAGTGCATGATCAGTCACGTGATCAGTGCATGATCAGCCACGTGATCAGTGCATGATCAGTCATGTGTCAGTGCATGATAGCCACGTGATCAGTGCATGATCAGTCCCGTGATCAGTGCATGATCAGCCACGTGATCAGTGCATGATAGCCACGTGATCAGTGCATGATCAGTCACGTGATCAGTGCATCAGCGTGATCAGTGCATGCATGCGTGATCAGTGCATGATCAGCCACGTGATCAGTGCATGATAGCCACGTGATCAGTGCATGATCAGTCACGTGATCAGTGTATGATCAGCCACGTGAACAGTGCATGCTCAGTCACGTGATCAGGGCCTGCTGAGCTGCGTGATTACTGTCTGCTCATCTGCTTGACAATTGCCAGCTGAGCTGCACGATTCCTGCCTGTCATCTGCTTGACAATTGCCACCTGTGCTGCATAATTCCTGCCTGCTCAGCTGCTTGATTATTGCCAGCTGAGCAGCATGATTTCTCAGAGCTGAGTTCCATGATTATAGCCTGCTGACTGATTCCTGCCTACTCAGCTCTTTGTTCATTGCCTCCAGATGCACATGATCAGTGTATGATACCAAACATGATCAGCACATGATCAGTCACATGATCAGTGCATGATAAGCCACGTGATCAGTGCATGATCAGTCACGTGATCAGTGCATGATCAGTCACGTGATCAGTGCATGATCAGCCACGTGATCAGTGCATGATCAGCCACGTGATCAGTGCATGATCAGTCACGTGATCAGTGCATGATCAGCCACGTGATCAGTGCATGATCAGACACGTGATCAGTGCATGATCAGCCACGTGATCAGTGCATGATATCCACGTGATCAGTGCATGATCAGTCACGTGATCAGTGTATGATCAGCCACGTGAACAGTGCATGCTCAGTCACGTGATCAGGGCCTGCTGAGCTGCGTGATTACTGTCTGCTCATCTGCTTGACAATTGCCAGCTGAGCTGCATGATTCCTGCCTGTCATCTGCTTGACAATTGCCAGCTGTGCTGCGTAATTCCTGCCTGCTCAGCTGCTTGATTATTGCCAGCTGAGCAGCATGATTCCTCACAGCTGAGTTCCATGATTATTGCCTGCTGACTGTTTGATTCGTGCCTACTCAGCTCTTTGTTTATTGCCTCCAGAGGCACATGATCAGTGTATGATAGCAAACATGATCAGTGCATGATCAGTCACATGATCAGCGCCATTAAGTCACGTGATCACTACATGATAGTCATGTGATCAGTCCATGCTCAGTCACGGTATCAGTGCATGATCAGCCACGTGATCAGTGCATGATAGCCACGTGATCAGTGCATGATAGCCACGTGATCAGTGCATGATCAGCCACGTGATCAGTGCATGATTGCCACGTGATCAGTGCATGATCAGTCACGTGATCAGTGCATGATCAGTCACGTGATCAGTGCATGATCAGCCACGTGATCAGTGCATGATAGCCACGTGATCAGTGCATGATCAGTCACGTGATCAGTGCATGATCAGTCACGTGACCAGTACATGGTAGCTACGTGATCATTGCATGATCAGCCACGTGATAGTGCATGATAGCCACGTGATCAGTGCATGATCAGTCACGTGATCAGTGCATGATCAGTCATGTGATCAGTGCATGATCAGGCACGTGATCAGTGCATGATCAGCCACGTGATCAGTGCATGATAGCCACGTGATCAGTGCATGATCAGTCACGTGATCAGTGCATGATCAGTCACGTGATCAGTGCATGATAGCTGCGTGATCAGTGCATGATCAGCCACGTGATCAGTGCATGATAGCCACGTGATCAGTGCATGATCAGTCACGTGATCAGTGCATGATCAGTCACGTGATCAGTGCATGATCAGCCACGTGATCAGTGCATGATCAGTCACGTGATCAGTGCATGATAGCTGCGTGATCAGTGCATGATCAGCCACGTGATCAGTGCATGATAGCCACGTGATCAGTGCATGATCAGTCACGTGATCAGTGCATGATCAGTCACGTGATCAGTGCATGATCAGCCACGTGATCAGTGCATGATCAGTCACGTGATCAGTGCATGATCAGTCACGTGATCAGTGCATGATAGCTACGTGATCAGTGCATGATCAGCCACGTGATCAGTGCATGATAGCCACGTGATCAGTGCATGATCAGTCACGTGATCAGTGCATGATCAGCCACGTGATCAGTGCATGATATCCACGTGATCAGTGCATGATCAGCCACGTGATCAGTGCATGATCAGTCACGTGATCAGTGCATGATCAGCCACGTGATCAGTGCATGTCAGTCATGTGTCAGTGCATGATAGCCCGTGATCAGTGCATGATCAGTCCCGTGATCAGTGCATGATCAGCCACGTGATCAGTGCATGATAGCCACGTGATCAGTGCATGATCAGTCACGTGATCAGTGCATGATCAGCCACGTGATCAGTGCATGACAGTCACGTGATCAGTGCATGATCAGCCACGTGATCAGTGCATGATAGCCACGTGATCAGTGCATGATCAGTCACGTGATCAGTGTATGATCAGCCACGTGATCAGTGCATGCTCAGTCACGTGATCAGGGCCTGCTGAGCTGCGTGATTACTGTCTGCTCATCTGCTTGACAATTGCCAGCTGAGCTGCACGATTCCTGCCTGTCATCTGCTTGACAATTGCCACCTGTGCTGCATAATTCCTGCCTGCTCAGCTGCTTGATTATTGCCAGCTGAGCAGCATGATTTCTCAGAGCTGAGTTCCATGATTATAGCCTGCTGACTGATTCCTGCCTACTCAGCTCTTTGTTCATTGCCTCCAGATGCACATGATCAGTGTATGATACCAAACATGATCAGTGCATGATCAGTCACATGATCAGTGCATGATAAGCCACGTGATCAGTGCATGATCAGTCACGTGATCAGTGCATGATCAGTCACGTGATCAGTGCATGATAGCCACGTGATCAGTGCATGATCAGCCACGTGATCAGTGCATGATCAGTCACGTGATCAGTGCATGATCAGCCACGTGATCAGTGCATGATCAGACACGTGAACAGTGTATGATCAGCCACGTGATCAGTGCATGATATCCACGTGATCAGTGCATGATCAGTCACGTGATCAGTGTATGATCAGCCACGTGAACAGTGCATGCTCAGTCACGTGATCAGGGCCTGCTGAGCTGCGTGATTACTGTCTGCTCATCTGCTTGACAATTGCCAGCTGAGCTGCATGATTCCTGCCTGTCATCTGCTTGACAATTGCCAGCTGTGCTGCGTAATTCCTGCCTGCTCAGCTGCTTGATTATTGCCAGCTGAGCAGCATGATTCCTCACAGCTGAGTTCCATGATTATTGCCTGCTGACTGTTTGATTCATGCCTACTCAGCTCTTTGTTTATTGCCTCCAGAGGCACATGATCAGTGTATGATAGCAAACATGATCAGTGCATGATCAGTCACATGATCAGCGCCATTAAGTCACGTGATCACTACATGATAGTCATGTGATCAGTCCATGCTCAGTCACGGTATCAGTGCATGATCAGCCACGTGATCAGTGCATGATAGCCACGTGATCAGTGCATGATCAGCCACGTGATCAGTGCATGATCAGCCACGTGATCAGTGCATGATTGCCACGTGATCAGTGCATGATCAGTCACGTGATCAGTGCATGATCAGCCACGTGATCAGTGCATGATCAGCCACGTGATCAGTGCATGATAGCCACGTGATCAGTGCATGATCAGTCACGTGATCAGTGCATGATCAGTCACGTGACCAGTACATGGTAGCTACGTGATCATTGCATGATCAGCCACGTGATCAGTGCATGATAGCCACGTGATCAGTGCATGATCAGTCACGTGATCAGTGCATGATCAGTCACGTGATCAGTGCATGATCAGCCACGTGATCAGTGCATGATCAGCCACGTGATCAGTGCATGATAGCCACGTGATCAGTGCATGATCAGTCACGTGATCAGTGCATGATCAGTCACGTGATCAGTGCATGATAGCCACGTGATCAGTGCATGATCAGCCACGTGATCAGTGCATGATCAGCCACGTGATCAGTGCATGATCAGTCACGTGATCAGTGCATGATCAGCCACGTGATCAGTGCATGATCAGTCACGTGATCAGTGCATGATAGCTGCGTGATCAGTGCATGATCAGCCACGTGATCAGTGCATGATAGCCACGTGATCAGTGCATGATCAGTCACGTGATCAGTGCATGATCAGTCACGTGATCAGTGCATGATCAGCCAGTGATCACGTGATCAGTGCATGATCAGTCACGTGATCAGTGCATGATAGCCACGTGATCAGTGCATGATCAGCCACGTGATCAGTGCATGATAGCCACGTGATCAGTGCATGATCAGTCACGTGATCAGTGTATGATCAGCCACGTGATCAGTGCATGATAGCCACGTGATCAGTGCATGATAGCCACGTGATCAGTGCATGATCAGTCACGTGATCAGTGCATGATCAGCCACGTGATCAGTGCATGATCAGTCATGTGTCAGTGCATGATAGCGTGATCAGTGCATGATCAGTCCCGTGATCAGTGCATGATCAGCCACGTGATCAGTGCATGATAGCCACGTGATCAGTGCATGATCAGTCACGTGATCAGTGCATGATCAGCCACGTGATCAGTGCATGACAGTTCGTGATCAGTGCATGATCAGTCACGTGATCAGTGCATGAGCCACGTGATCAGTGCATGATCAGTCACGTGATCAGTGTATGATCAGCCACGTGAACAGTGCATGCTCAGTCACGTGATCAGGGCCTGCTGAGCTGCGTGATTACTGTCTGCTCATCTGCTTGACAATTGCCAGCTGAGCTGCACGATTCCTGCCTGTCATCTGCTTGACAATTGCCACCTGTGCTGCATAATTCCTGCCTGCTCAGCTGCTTGATTATTGCCAGCTGAGCAGCATGATTTCTCAGAGCTGAGTTCCATGATTATAGCCTGCTGACTGATTCCTGCCTACTCAGCTCTTTGTTCATTGCCTCCAGAGGCACATGATCAGTGTATGACACCAAACATGATCAGTGCATGATCAGTCACATGATCAGTGCATGATAAGCCACGTGATCAGTGCATGATCAGTCACGTGATCAGTGCATGATCAGTCACGTGATCAGTGCATGATCAGCCACGTGATCAGTGCATGATCAGCCACGTGATCAGTGCATGATCAGTCACGTGATCAGTGCATGATCAGCCACGTGATCAGTGCATGATCAGACACGTGAACAGTGTATGATCAGCCACGTGATCAGTGCATGATATCCACGTGATCAGTGCATGATCAGTCACGTGATCAGTGTATGATCAGCCACGTGAACAGTGCATGCTCAGTCACGTGATCAGGGCCTGCTGAGCTGCGTGATTACTGTCTGCTCATCTGCTTGACAATTGCCAGCTGAGCTGCATGATTCCTGCCTGTCATCTGCTTGACAATTGCCAGCTGTGCTGTGTAATTCCTGCCTGCTCAGCTGCTTGATTATTGCCAGCTGAGCAGCATGATTCCTCACAGCTGAGTTCCATGATTATTGCCTGCTGACTGTTTGATTCATGCCTACTCAGCTCTTTGTTTATTGCCTCCAGAGGCACATGATCAGTGTATGATAGCAAACATGATCAGCGCATGATCAGTCACATGATCAGCGCCATTAAGTCACGTGATCACTACATGATAGTCATGTGATCAGTCCATGCTCAGTCACGGTATCAGTGCATGATCAGCCACGTGATCAGTGCATGATAGCCACGTGATCAGTGCATGATCAGCCACGTGATCAGTGCATGATCAGCCACGTGATCAGTGCATGATAGCCACGTGATCAGTGCATGATCAGTCACGTGATCAGTGCATGATCAGTCACGTGATCAGTGCATGATCAGCCACGTGATCAGTGCATGATAGCCACGTGATCAGTGCATGATCAGTCACGTGATCAGTGCATGATCAGTCACGTGACCAGTACATGGTAGCTACGTGATCATTGCATGATCAGCCACGTGATAGTGCATGATAGCCACGTGATCAGTGCATGATCAGTCACGTGATCAGTGCATGATCAGTCACGTGATCAGTGCATGATCAGCCACGTGATCAGTGCATGATCAGCCACGTGATCAGTGCATGATAGCCACGTGATCAGTGCATGATCAGTCACGTGATCAGTGCATGATCAGTCACGTGATCAGTGCATGATAGCTCGTGATCAGTGCATGATCAGCCACGTGATCAGTGCATGATAGCCACGTGATCAGTGCATGATCAGTCACGTGATCAGTGCATGATCAGCCACGTGATCAGTGCATGATCAGTCACGTGATCAGTGCATGATAGCTGCGTGATCAGTGCATGATCAGCCACGTGATCAGTGCATGATAGCCACGTGATCAGTGCATGATCAGTCACGTGATCAGTGCATGATCAGTCACGTGATCAGTGCATGATCAGCCACGTGATCAGTGCATCAATCACGTGATCAGTGCATGATCAGTCACGTGATCAGTGCATGATAGCCACGTGATCAGTGCATGATCAGCCACGTGATCAGTGCATGATAGCCACGTGATCAGTGCATGATCAGTCACGTGATCAGTGCATGATCAGCCACGTGATCAGTGCATGATCATCCACGTGATCAGTGCATGATAGCCACGTGATCAGTGCATGATCAGTCACGTGATCAGTGCATGATCAGCCACGTGATCAGTGCATGATCAGTCATGTGATCAGTGCATGATAGCCCGTGATCAGTGCATGATCAGTCCCGTGATCAGTGCATGATCAGCCACGTGATCAGTGCATGATAGCCACGTGATCAGTGCATGATCAGTCACGTGATCAGTGCATGATCAGCCACGTGATCAGTGCATGACAGTCACGTGATCAGTGCATGATCAGTCACGTGATCAGTGCATGATAGCCACGTGATCAGTGCATGATCAGTCACGTGATCAGTGTGTGATCAGCCACGTGATCAGTGCATGATCAGTCACGTGATCAGGGCCTGCTGAGCTGCGTGATTACTGTCTGCTCATCTGCTTGACAATTGCCAGCTGAGCTGCACGATTCCTGCCTGTCATCTGCTTGACAATTGCCACCTGTGCTGCATAATTCCTGCCTGCTCAGCTGCTTGATTATTGCCAGCTGAGCAGCATGATTTCTCAGAGCTGAGTTCCATGATTATAGCCTGCTGACTGATTCCTGCCTACTCAGCTCTTTGTTCATTGCCTCCAGATGCACATGATCAGTGTATGACAGCAAACATGATCAGTGCATGATCAGTCACATGATCAGTGCATGATAAGCCACGTGATCAGTGCATGATCAGTCACGTGATCAGTGCATGATCAGTCACGTGATCAGTGCATGATCAGCCACGTGATCAGTGCATGATCAGCCACGTGATCAGTGCATGATCAGTCACGTGATCAGTGCATGATCAGCCACGTGATCAGTGCATGATCAGACACGTGATCAGTGTATGATCAGCCACGTGATCAGTGCATGATATCCACGTGATCAGTGCATGATCAGTCACGTGATCAGTGTATGATCAGCCACGTGAACAGTGCATGCTCAGTCACGTGATCAGGGCCTGCTGAGCTGCGTGATTACTGTCTGCTCATCTGCTTGACAATTGCCAGCTGAGCTGCATGATTCCTGCCTGTCATCTGCTTGACAATTGCCAGCTGTGCTGCGTAATTCCTGCCTGCTCAGCTGCTTGATTATTGCCAGCTGAGCAGCATGATTCCTCACAGCTGAGTTCCATGATTATTGCCTGCTGACTGTTTGATTCGTGCCTACTCAGCTCTTTGTTTATTGCCTCCAGAGGCACATGATCAGTGTATGATAGCAAACATGATCAGTGCATGATCAGTCACATGATCAGTGCCATTAAGTCACGTGATCACTACATGATAGTCATGTGATCAGTCCATGCTCAGTCACGGTATCAGTGCATGATCAGCCACGTGATCAGTGCATGATAGCCACGTGATCAGTGCATGATAGCCACGTGATCAGTGCATGATCAGCCACGTGATCAGTGCATGATCAGCCACGTGATCAGTGCATGATCAGTCACGTGATCAGTGCATGATCAGTCACGTGATCAGTGCATGATCAGCCACGTGATCAGTGCATGATAGCCACGTGATCAGTGCATGATCAGTCACGTGATCAGTGCATGATCAGTCACGTGACCAGTGCATGGTAGCTACATGATCATTGCATGATCAGCCACGTGATCAGTGCATGATAGCCACGTGATCAGTGCATGATCAGTCACGTGATCAGTGCATGATCAGTCATGTGATCAGTGCATGATCAGCCACGTGATCAGTGCATGATCAGCCACGTGATCAGTGCATGATAGCCACGTGATCAGTGCATGATCAGTCACGTGATCAGTGCATGATCAGTCACGTGATCAGTGCATGATAGCTGCGTGATCAGTGCATGATCAGCCACGTGATCAGTGCATGATAGCCACGTGATCAGTGCATGATCAGTCACGTGATCAGTGCATGATCAGTCACGTGATCAGTGCATGATCAGCCACGTGATCAGTGCATGATCAGTCACGTGATCAGTGCATGATAGCTCGTGATCAGTGCATGATCAGCCACGTGATCAGTGCATGATAGCCACGTGATCAGTGCATGATCAGTCACGTGATCAGTGCATGATCAGCCACGTGATCAGTGCATGATCAGCCACGTGATCAGTGCATGATCAGTCACGTGATCAGTGCATGATCAGTCACGTGATCAGTGCATGATAGCCACGTGATCAGTGCATGATCAGCCACGTGATCAGTGCATGATAGCCACGTGATCAGTGCATGATCAGTCACGTGATCAGTGCATGATCAGCCACGTGATCAGTGCATGATAGCCACGTGATCAGTGCATGATAGCCACGTGATCAGTGCATGATCAGTCACGTGATCAGTGCATGATCAGCCACGTGATCAGTGCATGATCAGTCACGTGTCAGTGCATGATAGCCCGTGATCAGTGCATGATCAGTCCCGTGATCAGTGCATGATCAGCCACGTGATCAGTGCATGATAGCCACGTGATCAGTGCATGATCAGTCACGTGATCAGTGCATGATCAGCCACGTGATCAGTGCATGACAGCCGTGATCAGTGCATGATCAGTCACGTGATCAGTGCATGATAGCCACGTGATCAGTGCATGATCAGTCACGTGATCAGTGTATGATCAGCCACGTGAACAGTGCATGATCAGTCACGTGATCAGGGCCTGCTGAGCTGCGTGATTACTGTCTGCTCATCTGCTTGACAATTGCCAGCTGAGCTGCACGATTCCTGCCTGTCATCTGCTTGACAATTGCCACCTGTGCTGCATAATTCCTGCCTGCTCAGCTGCTTGATTATTGCCAGCTGAGCAGCATGATTTCTCAGAGCTGAGTTCATGATTATTGCCTGCTGACTGATTCCTGCCTACTCAGCTCTTTGTTCATTGCCTCCAGATGCACATGATCAGTGTATGATACCAAACATGATCAGTGCATGATCAGTCACATGAGTGATGTGCATGATCAGCCACGTGATCAGTGCATGATCAGTCACGTGATCAGTGCATGATCAGTCACGTGATCAGTGCATGATCAGCCACGTGATCAGTGCATGATCAGACACGTGATCAGTGCATGATCAGCCACGTGATCAGTGCATGATATCCACGTGATCAGTGCATGATCAGTCACGTGATCAGTGTATGATCAGCCACGTGAACAGTGCATGCTCAGTCACGTGATCAGGGCCTGCTGAGCTGCGTGATTACTGTCTGCTCATCTGCTTGACAATTGCCAGCTGAGCTGCATGATTCCTGCCTGTCATCTGCTTGACAATTGCCAGCTGTGCTGTGTAATTCCTGCCTGCTCAGCTGCTTGATTATTGCCAGCTGAGCAGCATGATTCCTCACAGCTGAGTTCCATGATTATTGCCTGCTGACTGTTTGATTCATGCCTACTCAGCTCTTTGTTTATTGCCTCCAGAGGCACATGATCAGTGTATGATAGCAAACATGATCAGTGCATGATCAGTCACATGATCAGCGCCATTAAGTCACGTGATCACTACATGATAGTCATGTGATCAGTCCATGCTCAGTCACGGTATCAGTGCATGATCAGCCACGTGATCAGTGCATGATCAGCCACGTGATCAGTGCATGATCAGCCACGTGATCAGTGCATGATCAGCCACGTGATCAGTGCATGATGCCACGTGATCAGTGCATGATCAGTCACGTGATCAGTGCATGATCAGTCACGTGATCAGTGCATGATCAGCCACGTGATCAGTGCATGATAGCCACGTGATCAGTGCATGATCAGTCACGTGATCAGTGCATGATCAGTCACGTGACCAGTGCATGGTAGCTACGTGATCATTGCATGATCAGCCACGTGAGTAGTGCATGATAGCCACGTGATCAGTGCATGATCAGTCACGTGATCAGTGCATGATCAGTCACGTGATCAGTGCATGATCAGTCACGTGATCAGTGCATGATCAGCCACGTGATCAGTGCATGATAGCCACGTGATCAGTGCATGATCAGTCACGTGATCAGTGCATGATCAGTCACGTGATCAGTGCATGATAGCCACGTGATCAGTGCATGATCAGTGATCAGTGCATGATAGCCACGTGATCAGTGCATGATCAGTCACGTGATCAGTGCATGATCAGTCACGTGATCAGTGCATGATCAGCCACGTGATCAGTGCATGATCAGTCACGTGATCAGTGCATGATAGCTCGTGATCAGTGCATGATCAGCCACGTGATCAGTGCATGATAGCCACGTGATCAGTGCATGATCAGTCACGTGATCAGTGCATGATCAGTCACGTGATCAGTGCATGATCAGCCACGTGATCAGTGCATGATCAGTCACGTGATCAGTGCATGATCAGTCACGTGATCAGTGCATGATAGCCACGTGATCAGTGCATGATCAGCCACGTGATCAGTGCATGATAGCCACGTGATCAGTGCATGATCAGTCACGTGATCAGTGCATGATCAGCCACGTGATCAGTGCATGATAGCCACGTGATCAGTGCATGATAGCCACGTGATCAGTGCATGATCAGTCACGTGATCAGTGCATGATCATCCACGTGATCAGTGCATGATCAGTCATGTGTCAGTGCATGATAGCCCGTGATCAGTGCATGATCAGTCACGTGATCAGTGCATGATCAGCCACGTGATCAGTGCATGATAGCCACGTGATCAGTGCATGATCAGTCACGTGATCAGTGCATGATCAGCCACGTGATCAGTGCATGACAGTCACGTGATCAGTGCATGCAGCCACGTGATCAGTGCATGATAGCCACGTGATCAGTGCATGATCAGTCACGTGATAGTGTGTGATCAGCCACGTGATCAGTGCATGATCAGTCACGTGATCAGGGCCTGCTGAGCTGCGTGATTACTGTCTGCTCATCTGCTTGACAATTGCCAGCTGAGCTGTACGATTCCTGCCTGTCATCTGCTTGACAATTGCCACCTGTGCTGCATAATTCCTGCCTGCTCAGCTACTTGATTATTGCCAGCTGAGCAGCATGATTTCTCAGAGCTGAGTTCCATGATTATAGCCTGCTGACTGATTCCTGCCTACTCAGCTCTTTGTTCATTGCCTCCAGATGCACATGATCAGTGTATGACACCAAACATGATCAGCATGATCAGTCACATGATCAGTGCATGATAAGCCACGTGATCAGTGCATGATCAGTCACGTGATCAGTGCATGATCAGTCACGTGATCAGTGCATGATCAGCCACGTGATCAGTGCATGATCAGCCACGTGATCAGTGCATGATCAGTCACGTGATCAGTGCATGATCAGCCACGTGATCAGTGCATGATCAGACACGTGAACAGTGTATGATCAGCCACGTGATCAGTGCATGATATCCAAGTGATCAGTGCATGATCAGTCACGTGATCAGTGTATGATCAGCCACGTGAACAGTGCATGCTCAGTCACGTGATCAGGGCCTGCTGAGCTGCGTGATTACTGTCTGCTCATCTGCTTGACAATTGCCAGCTGAGCTGCATGATTCCTGCCTGTCATCTGCTTGACAATTGCCAGCTGTGCTGCGTAATTCCTGCCTGCTCAGCTGCTTGATTATTGCCAGCTGAGCAGCATGATTCCTCACAGCTGAGTTCCATGATTATTGCCTGCTGACTGTTTGATTCGTGCCTACTCAGCTCTTTGTTTATTGCCTCCAGAGGCACATGATCAGTGTATGATAGCAAACATGATCAGTGCATGATCAGTCACATGATCAGCGCCATTAAGTCACGTGATCACTACATGATAGTCATGTGATCAGTCCATGCTCAGTCACGGTATCAGTGCATGATCAGCCACGTGATCAGTGCATGATAGCCACGTGATCAGTGCATGATCAGCCACGTGATCAGTGCATGATCAGCCACGTGATCAGTGCATGATAGCACGTGATCAGTGCATGATCAGTCACGTGATCAGTGCATGATCAGCACGTGATCAGTGCATGATCAGCCACGTGATCAGTGCATGATAGCCACGTGATCAGTGCATGATCAGTCACGTGATCAGTGCATGATCAGTCACGTGACCAGTACATGGTAGCTACGTGATCATTGCATGATCAGCCACGTGATAGTGCATGATAGCCACGTGATCAGTGCATGATCAGTCACGTGATCAGTGCATGATCAGTCACGTGATCAGTGCATGATCAGTCACGTGATCAGTGCATGATCAGCCACGTGATCAGTGCATGATAGCCACGTGATCAGTGCATGATCAGTCACGTGATCAGTGCATGATCAGTCACGTGATCAGTGCATGATAGCCACGTGATCAGTGCATGATCAGCCACGTGATCAGTGCATGATAGCCACGTGATCAGTGCATGATCAGTCACGTGATCAGTGCATGATCAGCCACGTGATCAGTGCATGATCAGTCACGTGATCAGTGCATGATAGCTGCGTGATCAGTGCATGATCAGCCACGTGATCAGTGCATGATAGCCACGTGATCAGTGCATGATCAGTCACGTGATCAGTGCATGATCAGTCACGTGATCAGTGCATGATCAGCCACGTGATCAGTGCATGATCAGTCACGTGATCAGTGCATGATCAGTCACGTGATCAGTGCATGATAGCTACGTGATCAGTGCATGATCAGCCACGTGATCAGTGCATGATAGCCACGTGATCAGTGCATGATCAGTCACGTGATCAGTGCATGATCAGCCACGTGATCAGTGCATGATCAGCCACGTGATCAGTGCATGATCAGCCACGTGATCAGTGCATGATCAGTCACGTGATCAGTGCATGATCAGCCACGTGATCAGTGCATGATCAGTCATGTGATCAGTGCATGATAGCGCCGTGATCAGTGCATGATCAGTCCGTGATCAGTGCATGATCAGCCACGTGATCAGTGCATGATAGCCACGTGATCAGTGCATGATCAGTCACGTGATCAGTGCATGATCAGCCACGTGATCAGTGCATGACAATCACGTGATCAGTGCATGATCAGCCACGTGATCAGTGCATGATAGCCACGTGATCAGTGCATGATCAGTCACGTGATCAGTGTGTGATCAGCCACGTGAACAGTGCATGCTCAGTCACGTGATCAGGGCCTGCTGAGCTGCGTGATTACTGTCTGCTCATCTGCTTGACAATTGCCAGCTGAGCTGCACGATTCCTGCCTGTCATCTGCTTGACAATTGCCAGCTGTGCTGCATAATTCCTGCCTGCTCAGCTGCTTGATTATTGCCAGCTGAGCAGCATGATTTCTCAGCTGAGTTCCATGATTATTGCCTGCTGACTGATTCGTGCCTACTCAGCTCTTTGTTCATTGCCTCCAGAGGCACATGATCAGTGTATGACAGCAAACATGATCAGCGCATGATCAGTCACATGATCAGTGCATGATAAGCCACGTGATCAGTGCATGATCAGTCACGTGATCAGTGCATGATCAGTCACGTGATCAGTGCATGATAGCCACGTGATCAGTGCATGATCAGCCACGTGATCAGTGCATGATCAGTCACGTGATCAGTGCATGATCAGCCACGTGATCAGTGCATGATCAGACACGTGATCAGTGCATGATCAGCCACGTGATCAGTGCATGATATCCACGTGATCAGTGCATGATCAGTCACGTGATCAGTGTATGATCAGCCACGTGAACAGTGCATGCTCAGTCACGTGATCAGGGCCTGCTGAGCTGCGTGATTACTGTCTGCTCATCTGCTTGACAATTGCCAGCTGAGCTGCATGATTCCTGCCTGTCATCTGCTTGACAATTGCCAGCTGTGCTGCGTGATTCCTGCCTGCTCAGCTGCTTGATTATTGCCAGCTGAGCAGCATGATTCCTCACAGCTGAGTTCCATGATTATTGCCTGCTGACTGTTTGATTCATGCCTACTCAGCTCTTTGTTTATTGCCTCCAGAGGCACATGATCAGTGTATGATAGCAAACATGATCAGCGCATGATCAGTCACATGATCAGCGCCATTAAGTCACGTGATCACTACATGATAGTCATGTGATCAGTCCATGCTCAGTCACGGTATCAGTGCATGATCAGCCATGATCAGTGCATGATCCACGTGATCAGTGCATGATCAGCCACGTGATCAGTGCATGATCAGCCACGTGATCAGTGCATGATAGCACGTGATCAGTGCATGATCAGTCACGTGATCAGTGCATGATCAGTCACGTGATCAGTGCATGATCAGCCACGTGATCAGTGCATGATAGCCACGTGATCAGTGCATGATCAGTCACGTGATCAGTGCATGATCAGTCACGTGACCAGTACATGGTAGCTACATGATCATTGCATGATCAGCCACGTGATAGTGCATGATAGCCACGTGATCAGTGCATGATCAGTCACGTGATCAGTGCATGATCAGTCACGTGATCAGTGCATGATCAGTCACGTGATCAGTGCATGATCAGCCACGTGATCAGTGCATGATAGCCACGTGATCAGTGCATGATCAGTCACGTGATCAGTGCATGATCAGTCACGTGATCAGTGCATGATCAGCTGCGTGATCAGTGCATGATCAGCCACGTGATCAGTGCATGATAGCCACGTGATCAGTGCATGATCAGTCACGTGATCAGTGCATGATCAGCCACGTGATCAGTGCATGATCAGTCACGTGATCAGTGCATGATAGCCACGTGATCAGTGCATGATCAGCCACGTGATCAGTGCATGATAGCCACGTGATCAGTGCATGATCAGTCACGTGATCAGTGCATGATCAGTCACGTGATCAGTGCATGATCAGCCACGTGATCAGTGCATGATCAGTCGTGATCAGTGCATGATCAGTCACGTGATCAGTGCATGATAGCTACGTGATCAGTGCATGATCAGCCACGTGATCAGTGCATGATAGCCGTGATCAGTGCATGATCAGTCACGTGATCAGTGCATGATCAGCCACGTGATCAGTGCATGATAGCCACGTGATCAGTGCATGATCAGCCACGTGATCAGTGCATGATCAGCCACGTGATCAGTGCATGATCAGCCACGTGATCAGTGCATGATCAGTCATGTGATCAGTGCATGATACGTGATCAGTGCGATCAGTCACGTGATCAGTGCATGAGCCACGTGATCAGTGCATGATAGCCACGTGATCAGTGCATGATCAGTCACGTGATCAGTGCATGATCAGCCACGTGATCAGTGCATGATCAGTACGTGATCAGTGCATGATCAGTCACGTGATCAGTGCATGATAGCCACGTGATCAGTGCATGATCAGTCACGTGATCAGTGTGTGATCAGCCACGTGATCAGTGCATGCTCAGTCACGTGATCAGGGCCTGCTGAGCTGCGTGATTACTGTCTGCTCATCTGCTTGACAATTGCCAGCTGAGCTGCACGATTCCTGCCTGTCATCTGCTTGACAATTGCCACCTGTGCTGCATAATTCCTGCCTGCTCAGCTGCTTGATTATTGCCAGCTGAGCAGCATGATTTCTCACTGAGTTCATGATTATAGCCTGCTGACTGATTCCTGCCTACTCAGCTCTTTGTTCATTGCCTCCAGATGCACATGATCAGTGTGTGACACCAAACATGATCAGCGCATGATCAGTCACATGATCAGTGCATGATAAGCCACGTGATCAGTGCATGATCAGTTACGTGATCAGTGCATGATCAGTCACGTGATCAGTGCATGATAGCCACGTGATCAGTGCATGATCAGCCACGTGATCAGTGCATGATCAGTCACGTGATCAGTGCATGATCAGCCACGTGATCAGTGCATGATCAGACACGTGAACAGTGTATGATCAGCCACGTGATCAGTGCATGATATCCAAGTGATCAGTGCATGATCAGTCACGTGATCAGTGTATGATCAGCCACGTGAACAGTGCATGCTCAGTCACGTGATCAGGGCCTGCTGAGCTGCGTGATTACTGTCTGCTCATCTGCTTGACAATTGCCAGCTGAGCTGCACGATTCCTGCCTGTCATCTGCTTGACAATTGCCAGCTGTGCTGCGTAATTCCTGCCTGCTCAGCTGCTTGATTATTGCCAGCTGAGCAGCATGATTCCTCACAGCTGAGTTCCATGATTATTGCCTGCTGACTGTTTGATTCGTGCCTACTCAGCTCTTTGTTTATTGCCTCCAGAGGCACATGATCAGTGTATGATAGCAAACATGATCAGTGCATGATCAGTCACATGATCAGCGCCATTAAGTCACGTGATCACTACATGATAGTCATGTGATCAGTCCATGCTCAGTCACGGTATCAGTGCATGATCAGCCACGTGATCAGTGCATGATAGCCACGTGATCAGTGCATGATCAGCCACGTGATCAGTGCATGATCAGTCATGTGATCAGTGCATGATGATTGCCACGTGATCAGTGCATGATCAGTCACGTGATCAGTGCATGATCAGTCACGTGATCAGTGCATGATCAGCCACGTGATCAGTGCATGATAGCCACGTGATCAGTGCATGATCAGTCACGTGATCAGTGCATGATCAGTCCACGTGACCAGTGCATGATAGCTACGTGATCAGTGCATGATCAGCCACGTGATAGTGCATGATAGCCACGTGATCAGTGCATGATCAGTGCAGTGATGTCAGTCACGTGATCAGTGCATGATCAGGCACGTGATCAGTGCATGATCAGCCACGTGATCAGTGCATGATAGCCACGTGATCAGTGCATGATCAGTCACGTGATCAGTGCATGATCAGTCACGTGATCAGTGCATGATAGCCACGTGATCAGTGCATGATCAGTCACGTGATCAGTGCATGATAGCCCGTGATCAGTGCATGATCAGCCACGTGATCAGTGCATGATCAGCCACGTGATCAGTGCATGATCAGTCACGTGATCAGTGCATGATAGCTGCGTGATCAGTGCATGATCAGCCACGTGATCAGTGCATGATAGCCACGTGATCAGTGCATGATCAGTCACGTGATCAGTGCATGATCAGCACGTGATCAGTGCATGATCAGCCACGTGATCAGTGCATGATCAATTCGTGATCAGTGCATGATCAGTCACGTGATCAGTGCATGGTAGCACGTGATCAGTGCATGATCAGCCACGTGATCAGTGCATGATCAGCCACGTGATCAGTGCATGATCAGTCACGTGATCAGTGCATGATCAGCCACGTGATCAGTGCATGATCATCCACGTGATCAGTGCATGATAGCCACGTGATCAGTGCATGATCAGCCACGTGATCAGTGCATGATCAGCCACGTGATCAGTGCATGATCAGTCACGTGATCAGTGCATGATAGCCGTGATCAGTGCATGATCAGTCACGTGATCAGTGCATGATCAGCCACGTGATCAGTGCATGATAGCCACGTGATCAGTGCATGATCAGTCACGTGATCAGTGCATGATCAGCCACGTGATCAGTGCACAGTCACGTGATCAGTGCATGATCAGCCACGTGATCAGTGCATGATAGCCACGTGATCAGTGCATGATCAGTCACGTGATCAGTGTATGATCAGCCACGTGAACAGTGCATGCTCAGTCACGTGATCAGGGCCTGCTGAGCTGCGTGATTACTGTCTGCTCATCTGCTTGACAATTGCCAGCTGAGCTGCACGATTCCTGCCTGTCATCTGCTTGACAATTGCCAGCTGTGCTGCATAATTCCTGCCTGCTCAGCTGCTTGATTATTGCCAGCTGAGCAGCATGATTCCTCACAGCTGAGTTCCATGATTATTGCCTGCTGAGCTGATTCGTGCCTACTCAGCTCTTTGTTTATTGCCTCCAGAGGCACATGATCAGTGTATGATAGCAAACATGATCAGCATGATCAGTCACATGATCAGTGCATGATAAGCCACGTGATCAGTGCATGATCAGTCGTGATCAGTGCATGATCAGTCACGTGATCAGTGCATGATCAGCCACGTGATCAGTGCATGATCAGTCACGTGATCAGTGCATGATCATCCATTGATCAGTGCATGATCAGTCCGTGATGATCAGTGCATGATATCACGTGATCAGTGCATGAAGTCATCGTGATCAGTGTGATGATAGAGTGATCAGTGCATGATCAGTCACGTGATCAGGGCATGATGAGCTCGTGATTCATGCCTGTCATCTGCTTGACATTGCAGCTGTGCTGATCAATTCCTGCCTGATCAGCTG